>NW_026623061.1:665000-926757 GCF_023065955.2 Ursus arctos
ACCCGAACCCTAACCCGAACCCTAACCCGAACCCGAACCCGAACCCGAACCCGAACCCTAACCCTAACCCGAACCCGAACCCGAACCCGAACCCTAACCCGAACCCGAACCCTAACCCGAACCCTAATCCGAACCCGAACCCTAACCCGAACCCGAACCCGGACCCTAACCCTAACCCTAACCCTAACACGAACCCGAACCCTAACCCGAACCCGAACCCTAACCCGAACCCTAACCCGAACCCGAACCCGAACCCTAACCCGAACCCGAACCCTAACCCGAACCCGAACCCGAACCCGAACCCTAACCCGAACCCTAACCCTAACCCTAACCCTAACCCTAACCCTAACACGAACCCGAACCCTAACCCGAACCCGAACCCTAACCCGAACCCTAACCCGAACCCGAACCCGAACCCGAACCCGAACCCGAACCCTAACCCGAACCCGAACCCGAACCCGAACCCTAACCCGAACCCGAACCCGAAACCGAACCCGAACCCGAACCCGAACCCGAACCCGAACCTGAACCCGAAACCGAAACCGAACCGGAACCCGAACCCGAACCCTAACCCGAACCCGAACCCGAAACCGAACCCGAACCCGAACCCGAACCCTAACCCGAACCCGATACCGAACCCGAAACCGAACCCGAACCCTAACCCCAAACCCCTAACCCCAACCTGAGGAACACAGCATTGAGACACATTTGACAAAAACCCACGTCCAACGAAATATATTTTCTTCATGTGCAAACCCTATCATAACTGCTTTCGGCAAGGTAAGGAAAATGTCATATGCTTATCTGTAAGAAACAACAGTGCCCTGGAACAGTCTGAGCCCTAATATCAGCACTGTGCTTTTGGTAGCGGGAGTTAAAGCGGAGGCAAACAGCACTAAGACACATTTGGCAAAAATCGTGTTCCAACGAATAATATTTTCTTCCCTTTCAAACCCTAACGTAAGTGGTTAGGGCCAGATAAATAAATGCCATACACTTATCTGTAAGAAACAACAGTGCCCAGGAACGGGTTTCCACGTGAAGAAAATATTTCTCGTTGGAACTCCGCTTTTTTACTTTACATTCCACAACCCCTTGTGATAGGGTTTCCACGTTAAGAAAATCATTTTCGTTGGAAGCCGGTTTTTCCCAAATGTGTCTAAGTGCTGTATTCCTCGGGTTTCACTCATGCTACCAAAAGCCCAGTGATGATGTTAGGGCTTAGACTGTTCCTGGGTAATGTTGTTTCTTACACATAAGGGTGTGGCATTTTCTTTACATTGCCCAAACCACATATAATAGGGTTTCAACATGAAGAAAATATTTTTCGTTGGAAGCGGTTTTTTGTCAAATGTGTCTCGATACCGTGTTGCTTGGGATTAACTAATGCTACCAAAAGCACAATACTGATATGAGGGCTCAGACCGTACCTGGACACTTCTGTTTCTCACAGATAAGCCTATGGCATTTTCTTTACATTAGCACAAACAATTATGATACAGTTTGCAAAAGAGAAAATATATTTCATTGAAAGGCGGTTTTTGCCAAATTTTCTCAGTGCTGTTTGCCTCGGTTTTAACTCATGATACCAAAAGAACAGTGATGATCTTAGGGCTCAACCGTCCATGGGCACTGTTATTTCTTACAAATAAGTGTATGGCACATCCTTCACCTTGCCACAACAACGTAAGATAGAGTTTGCACATCAAGAAATATATTTCATTGGAACCCGTTTTTGCCAAATATGTCTCAATACTATGTCCTCAGCACTTGGGAAAAAGTCTGCACGTGGAGAAGGACTTTCTCGTGGGAAGCCGGTTTTTGTCAAATGCGTCCCAGTGCTGTGCTCCTCTCTTTTCACTCCTGCTGCCAGAAGCCCAGGGAGGATGGGAGGGCTTAGAACATGGCTGGGCACTGGGGTTTCTTCCAGAGAAGGGGATGGCATTTGCTTTCTCTTGCCACGACCCCTTGGGATAGGGTCTGCACCTCAGGAAAGCGGTTTCCGTGGGAAGACGGCTTTCTGCCCAACGGGACTCAGGGCCGTGGGCCTCGGGGGTCCCTCCGGCTCCCCAGAGCACAGGGACGAGGTGAGGGGCTTAGACCATGCCTGGGCCATGTTGTTTCTTCCACCTGGGTGTGTGGCATTTTGTTGACCTGGCTACCACCACTTGGGATAGGTTTTCCACAGCAAGAGCATATTGTTCGTCGGAAGCCGTTTGGGCCCCAGGGGGTCTCCGGGCTGTGTTCGTTGGAGTTGAACTCCTGCTAGCAAAAACGCCGGGATGAGGGAAGGGCTCAGACTGTGCCTGGGCCCTGTGGTCACTTCCAGGTCAGTGTATGGCATTTCCTTCCCCTTGCCACAGGCACCGGGGAGCATGTCTGCACGTGGAGAAGGACTTCCTCGTGGGAAGCCGATTTCTCTCAAACGTGTCCCAGGGCTGTGCTCCTCTCTTTTTACTCCGGCTACCCGAAGCCCAGGGAGGAGGGGAAGGCTTAGAACATGGCTGGGCACTGGGGTTTCTTCCAGAGAAGGGGATGGCATTTGCTTTCTCTTGCCACCACCCCTTGGGATAGGGTCTGCACCTCAGGAAAGCTGTTTCCGTGGGAAGCCGGCTTTCTGCCCAACGGGCCTCAGGGCCGTGGGCCTCGGGGGTCCCTCTGGCTCCTCAGAGCACAGGGACGAGGTGAGGGGCTTAGACCATGCCTGGGCCATGTTGTTTCTTCCACCTGGGTGTGTGGCATTTTGTTGACCTGGCTACCCCCACTCGGGATAGGTTTTCCACAGCAAGAGCATAGTGTTCGTCGGAAGCCGTTTGGGCCCCAGGGGGTCTCCGGGCTGTGTTCGTTGGGGTTGAACTCCTCCTAGCAAAACCGCCGGGATGAGGGAAGGGTTCAGACTGTGCCTGGGCCCTGTGGTCTCTTCCAGGTCAGTGTATGGCATTTCCTTCCCCTTGCCACAGGCACCTGGGAGCATGTCTTCACGTGGAGAAAGACTTTCCCGTGGGAAGCCGGTTTTTGTCAAACGGGTTCCCGTGCTCTGCTCCTCTCTTTTCACTCCTGCTGCCAGAAGCCCAGGGAGGATGGGAGGGCTTAGAACATGGCTGGGCACTGTGGTTTCTTCCAGAGAAGTGGAGGGCATTTGCTTTACCTTGCCACAACCACTTGGGATAGGGTCTGCACCTCAGGAAAACTGTCTCCGTGGGAAGCCGGCTTTTTGCAAAGGGGTCTCAGGGCCGTGTGCCTCGGCTGTCCCTCCGGCTCCCCAAAGCACAGGGACGAGTTGAGGGGCTTAGACCATGCCTGGGCAATGTTGTTTCTTACACCTGGGTGTGTGGCATTTTGTTGAGCTGGCTACCCCCACTTGGGATAGGTGTTCCACAGCAAGCACCTATTGTTCGTCGGAAGCCGTTTTTGCCCCAGGGGTCTCCGGGCTGTGTTCGTTGGGGTTGAACTCCTGCTAGCAAACCCGCCGGGTTGAGGGAAGGGTTCAGACTGTGCCTGGGCCCTGTGGTCTCTTCCAGGTCAGTGTATGGCATTTCCTTCCCCTTGCCCCAGGCACCTGGGAGCATGTCTGCACGTGGAGAAAGACTTTCCCGTGGGAAGCCGGGTTTTGTCAAACGGGTCCCCGTGCTCTGCTACTCTCTTTTCACTCCTTCTGCCAGAAGCCCAGGGAGGATGGGAGGGCTTAGAACATGGCTGGGCACTGTGGTTTCTTCCAGAGAAGTGGAGGGCATTTGCTTTACCTTGCCACAACCACTTGGGATAGGGTGTGCACCTCAGGAAAACTGTCTCCGTGGGAAGCCGGCTTTTTGCAAAGGGGTCTCAGGGCCGTGGGACTCGGGTGTCCCTCCGGCTCCCCAAAGCACAGGGACGAGGTGAGGGGCTTAGACCATGCCTGGGCAATGTTGTTTCTTACACCTGGGTGTGTGGCATTTTGTTGAGCTGGCTACCCCCACTTGGGATTGGTTTTCCACAGCAAGCGCATATTGTTCGTCGGAAGCCGTTTTTGCCTCAGGGGTCTCCGGGCTGTGTTCGTTGGGGTTGAACTCCTGCTAGCAAAACCGCCGAGTTGACGGAACGGTTCAGACTGTGCATGGGCCCTGTGGTCTCTTCCAGGTCAGTGTATGGCATTTCCTTCCCCTTGCACAGGCACCTGGGAGCATGTCTGCACGTGGAGAAAGACTTTCCCGTGGGAAGCCGGTTTTTGTCAAACGGGTCCCAGTGCTCTGCTCCTCTCTTTTCACTCCTGCTGCCAGAAGCCCAGGGAGGATGGGAGGGCTTAGAACATGGCTGGGCACTGTGGTTTCTTCCAGAGAAGTGGAGGGCATTTGCTTTACCTTGCCACAACCACTTGGGATAGGGTCTGCACCTCAGGAAAACTGTCTCCGTGGGAAGCCGGCTTTTTGCAAAGGGGTCTCAGGGCCGTGTGCCTCGGCTGTCCCTCCGGCTCCCCAAAGCACAGGGACGAGTTGAGGGGCTTAGACCATGCCTGGGCAATGTTGTTTCTTACACCTGGGTGTGTGGCATTTTGTTGAGCTGGCTACCCCCACTTGGGATAGGTGTTCCACAGCAAGCACCTATTGTTCGTCGGAAGCCGTTTTTGCCCCAGGGGTCTCCGGGCTGTGTTCGTTGGGGTTGAACTCCTGCTAGCAAACCCGCCGGGTTGAGGGAAGGGTTCAGACTGTGCCTGGGCCCTGTGGTCTCTTCCAGGTCAGTGTATGGCATTTCCTTCCCCTTGCCCCAGGCACCTGGGAGCATGTCTGCACGTGGAGAAAGACTTTCCCGTGGGAAGCCGGGTTTTGTCAAACGGGTCCCCGTGCTCTGCTACTCTCTTTTCACTCCTTCTGCCAGAAGCCCAGGGAGGATGGGAGGGCTTAGAACATGGCTGGGCACTGTGGTTTCTTCCAGAGAAGTGGAGGGCATTTGCTTTACCTTGCCACAACCACTTGGGATAGGGTGTGCACCTCAGGAAAACTGTCTCCGTGGGAAGCCGGCTTTTTGCAAAGGGGTCTCAGGGCCGTGGGACTCGGGTGTCCCTCCGGCTCCCCAAAGCACAGGGACGAGGTGAGGGGCTTAGACCATGCCTGGGCAATGTTGTTTCTTACACCTGGGTGTGTGGCATTTTGTTGAGCTGGCTACCCCCACTTGGGATTGGTTTTCCACAGCAAGCGCATATTGTTCGTCGGAAGCCGTTTTTGCCTCAGGGGTCTCCGGGCTGTGTTCGTTGGGGTTGAACTCCTGCTAGCAAAACCGCCGAGTTGACGGAACGGTTCAGACTGTGCATGGGCCCTGTGGTCTCTTCCAGGTCAGTGTATGGCATTTCCTTCCCCTTGCACAGGCACCTGGGAGCATGTCTGCACGTGGAGAAAGACTTTCCCGTGGGAAGCCGGTTTTTGTCAAACGGGTCCCAGTGCTCTGCTCCTCTCTTTTCACTCCTGCTGTCAGAAGCCCAGGGAGGATGGGAGGGCTTAGAACATGGCTGGGCACTGTGGTTTCTTCCAGAGAAGTGGAGGGCATTTGCTTTACCTTGCCACAACCACTTGGGATAGGGTCTGCACCTCAGGAAAACTGTCTCCGTGGGAAGCCGGCTTTTTGCAAAGGGGTCTCAGGGCCGTGTGCCTCGGCTGTCCCTCCGGCTCCCCAAAGCACAGGGACGAGGTGAGGGGCTTAGACCATGCCTGGGCAATGTTGTTTCTTACACCTGGGTGTGTGGCATTTTGTTGAGCTGGCTACCCCCACTTGGGATAGGTGTTCCACAGCAAGCACCTATTGTTCGTCGGAAGCCGTTTTTGCCCCAGGGGTCTCCGGGCTGTGTTCGTTGGGGTTGAACTCCTGCTAGCAAACCCGCCGGGTTGAGGGAAGGGTTCAGACTGTGCCTGGGCCCTGTGGTCTCTTCCAGGTCAGTGTATGGCATTTCCTTCCCCTTGCCCCAGGCACCTGGGAGCATGTCTGCACGTGGAGAAAGACTTTCCCGTGGGAAGCCGGGTTTTGTCAAACGGGTCCCCGTGCTCTGCTCCTCTCTTTTCACTCCTGCTGCCAGAAGCCCAGGGAGGATGGGAGGGCTTAGAACATGGCTGGGCACTGTGGTTTCTTCCAGAGAAGTGGAGGGCATTTGCTTTACCTTGCCACAACCACTTGGGATAGGGTCTGCACCTCAGGAAAACTGTTTCCGTGGGAAGCCGGCTTTTTCAAAGGGGTCTCAGGGCCGTGTGCCTCGGCTGTCCCTCCGGCTCCCCAAAGCACAGGGACGAGGTGAGGGGCTTAGACCATGCCTGGGCAATGTTGTTTCTTACACCTGGGTGTGTGGCATTTTGTTGAGCTGGCTACCCCCACTTGTGATAGGTGTTCCACAGCAAGCACCTATTGTTCGTCGGAAGCCGTTTTTGACCCAGGGGTCTCCGGGCTGTGTTCGTTGGGGTTGAACTCCTGCTAGCAAACCCGCCGGGTTGAGGGAAGGGTTCAGACTGTGCCTGTGCCCTGTGGTCTCTTCCAGGTCAGTGTATGGCATTTCCTTCCCCTTGCCCCAGGCACCTGGGAGCATGTCTGCACGTGGAGAAAGACTTTCCCGTGGGAAGCCGGGTTTTGTCAAACGGGTCCCAGTGCTCTGCTCCTCTCTTTTCACTCCTGCTGTCAGAAGCCCAGGGAGGATGGGAGGGCTTAGAACATGGCTGGGCACTGTGGTTTCTTCCAGAGAATTGGGGGCATTTGCTTTACCTTGCCACAACCACTTGGGATAGGGTGTGCACCTCAGGAAAACTGTTTCCGTGGGAAGCCGGCTTTTTGCAAAGGGGTCTCAGGGCCGTGGGACTCGGGTGTCCCTCCGGCTCCCCAAAGCACAGGGACGAGGTGAGGGGCTTAGACCATGCCTGGGCAATGTTGTTTCTTACACCTGGGTGTGTGGCATTTTGTTGAGCTGGCTACCCCCACTTGGGATTGGTTTTCCACAGCAAGCGCATATTGTTCGTCGGAAGCCATTTTTGCCTCAGGGGTCTCCGGGCTGTGTTCGTTGGGGTTGAACTCCTGCTAGCAAAACCGCCGGGTTGACGGAACGGTTCAGACTGTGCCTGGGCCCTGTGGTCTCTTCCAGGTCAGTGTATGGCATTTCCTTCCCCTTGCCACAGGCACCTGGGAGCATGTCTGCACGTGGAGAAAGACTTTCCCGTGGGAAGCCGGGTTTTGTCAAACGGGTCCCAGTGCTCTGCTCCTCTCTTTTCACTCCTGCTGTCAGAAGCCCAGGGAGGATGGGAGGGCTTAGAACATGGCTGGGCACTGTGGTTTCTTCCAGAGAAGTGGAGGGCATTTGCTTTACCTTGCCACAACCACTTGGGATATGGTCTGCACCTCAGGAAAACTGTTTCCGTGGGAAGCCGGCTTTTTGCAAAGGGGTCTCAGGGCCGTGTGCCTCGGCTGTCCCTCCGGCTCCCCAAAGCACAGGGACGAGGTGAGGGGCTTAGACCATGCCTGGGCAATGTTGTTTCTTACACCTGGGTGTGTGGCATTTTGTTGAGCTGGCTACCCCCACTTGGGATTGGTTTTCCACAGCAAGCGCATATTGTTCGTCGGAAGCCGTTTTTGCCTCAGGGGTCTCCGGGCTGTGTTCGTAGGGGTTGAACTCCTGCTAGCAAAACCGCCGGGTTGACGGAACGGTTCAGACTGTGCCTGGGCCCTGTGGTCTCTTCCAGGTCAGTGTATGGCATTTCCTTCCCCTTGCCACAGGCACCTGGGAGCATGTCTGCACGTGGAGAAAGACTTTCCCGTGGGAAGCCGGTTTTTGACAAACGGGTCCCAGTGCTCTGCTCCTCTCTTTTCACTCCTGCTGCCAGAAGCCCAGGGAGGATGGGAGGGCTTAGAACATGGCTGGGCACTGTGGTTTCTTCCAGAGAAGTGGAGGGCATTTGCTTTACTTTGCCACAACCACTTGGGATAGGGTCTGCACCTCAGGAAAACTGTCTCCGTGGGAAGCCGGCTTTTTGCAAAGGGGTCTCAGGGCCGTGTGCCTCGGCTGTCCCTCTGGCACCCCAAAGCACAGGGACGAGTTGAGGGGCTTAGACCATGCCTGGGCAATGTTGTTTCTTACACCTGGGTGTGTGGCATTTTGTTGAGCTGGCTACCCCCACTTGGGATAGGTGTTCCACAGCAAGCACCTATTGTTCGTCTGAAGCCGTTTTTGACCCAGGGGTCTCCGGGCTGTGTTCGTTGGGGTTGAACTCCTGCTAGCAAACCCGCCGGGTTCAGGGAAGGGTTCAGACTGTGCCTGGGCCCTGTGGTCTCTTCCAGGTCAGTGTATGGCATTTCCTTCCCCTTGCCCCAGGCACCTGGGAGCATGTCTGCACGTGGAGAAAGACTTTCCCGTGGGAAGCCGGGTTTTGTCAAACGGGTCCCAGTGCTCTGCTCCTCTCTTTTCACTCCTGCTGTCAGAAGCCCAGGGAGGATGGGAGGGCTTAGAACATGGCTGGGCACTGTGGTTTCTTCCAGAGAATTGGGGGCATTTGCTTTACCTTGCCACAACCACTTGGGATAGGGTCTGCACCTCAGGAAAACTGTTTCCGTGGGAAGCCGGCTTTTTGCAAAGGGGTCTCAGGGCCGTGGGACTCGGCTGTCCCTCCGGATCCCCAAAGCACAGGGACGAGGTGAGGGGCTTAGACCATGCCTGGGCAATGTTGTTTCTTACACCTGGGTGTGTGGCATTTTGTTGAGCTGGCTACCCCCACTTGGGATTGGTTTTCCACAGCAAGGGCATATTGTTCATCGGAAGCCATTTTTGCCTCAGGGGTCTCCGGGCTGTGTTCGTTGGGGTTGAACTCCTGCTAGAAAAACCGCCGGGTTGACGGAACGGTTCAGACTGTGCCTCGGCCCTGTGGTCTCTTCTAGGTCAGTGTATGGCATTTCCTTCCCCTTGCCACAGGCACCTGGAAGCATGTCTGCACGTGGAGAAAGACTTTCCCGTGGGAAGCCGGTTTTTGTCAAACGGGTCCCAGTGCTCTGCTCCTCTCTTTTCACTCCTGCTGTCAGAAGCCCAGGGAGGATGGGAGGGCTTAGAACATGGCTGGGCACTGTGGTTTCTTCCAGAGAAGTGGAGGGCATTTGCTTTACCTTGCCACAACCACTTGGGATATGGTCTGCACCTCAGGAAAACTGTCTCCGTGGGAAGCCGGCTTTTTGCAAAGGGGTCTCAGGGCCGTGGGCCTCGGCTGTCCGTCCGGATCCCCAAAGCACAGGGACGAGGTGAGGGGCTTAGACCATGCCTGGGCAATGTTGTTTCTTACACCTGGGTGTGTGGCATTTTGTTGAGCTGGCTACCCCCACTTGGGATAGGTGTTCCACAGCAAGCACCTATTTTTCGTCGGAAGCGGTTTTTGCCCCAGGGGTCTCCGTGCTATGTTCGTTGGGGTTGAACTCCTGCTAGCAAAACCGCCGGGTTGAGGGAAGGGTTCAGACTGTGCCTGGGCCCTGTGGTCTCTTCCAGGTCAGTGTATGGCATTTCCTTCCCCTTGCCCCAGGCACCTGGGAGCATGTCTGCACGTGGAGAAAGACTTTCCCGTGGGAAGCCGGGTTTTGTCAAACGGGTCCCCGTGCTCTGCTCCTCTCTTTTCACTCCTGCTGCCAGAAGCCCAGGGAGGATGGGAGGGCTTAGAACATGGCTGGGCACAGTGGTTTCTTCCAGAGAAGTGGAGGGCATTTGCTTTACCTTGCCACAACCACTTGGGATAGGGTGTGCACCTCAGGAAAACTGTTTCCGTGGGAAGCCGGCTTTTTCAAAGGGGTCTCAGGGCCGTGTGCCTCGGCTGTCCCTCCGGCTCCCCAAAGCACAGGGACGAGGTGAGGGGCTTAGACCATGCCTGGGCAATGTTGTTTCTTACACCTGGGTGTGTGGCATTTTGTTGAGCTGGCTACCCCCACTTGGGATAGGTGTTCCACAGCAAGCACCTATTGTTCGTCGGAAGCCGTTTTTGACCCAGGGGTCTCCGGGCTGTGTTCGTTGGGGTTGAACTCCTGCTAGCAAAACCGCCGGGTTGAGGGAAGTGTTCAGACTGTGCCTGGGCCCAGTGGTCTCTTCCAGGTCAGTGTATGGCATTTCCTTCCCCTTGCCCCAGGCACCTGGGAGCATGTCTGCACGTGGAGAAAGACTTTCCCGTGGGAAGCCGGTTTTTGTCAAACGGGTCCCCGTGCTCTGCTCCTCTCTTTTCACTCCTGCTGCCAGAAGCCCAGGGAGGATGGGAGGGCTTAGAACATGGCTGGGCACTGTGGTTTCTTCCAGAGAAGTGGAGGGCATTTGCTTTACCTTGCCACAACCACTTGGGATAGGGTCTGCACCTCAGGAAAACTGTCTCCGTGGGAAGCCGGCTTTTTGCAAAGGGGTCTCAGGGCCGTGTGCCTCGGCTGTCCCTCCGGCTCCCCAAAGCACAGGGACGAGGTGAGGGGCTTAGACCATGCCTGGGCAATGTTGTTTCTTACACCTGGGTGTGTGGCATTTTGTTGAGCTGGCTACCCCCACTTGGGATAGGTGTTCCACAGCAAGCACCTATTGTTCGTCGGAAGCCGTTTTTGACCCAGGGGTCTCCGGGCTGTGTTCGTTGGGGTTGAACTCCTGCTAGCAAACCCGCCGGGTTGAGGGAAGGGTTCAGACTGTGCCTGGGCCCTGTGGTCTCTTCCAGGTCAGTGTATGGCATTTCCTTCCCCTTGCCACAGGCACCTGGGAGCATGTCTGCACGTGGAGAAAGACTTTCCCGTGGGAAGCCGGGTTTTGTCAAACGGGTCCCAGTGCTCTGCTCCTCTCTTTTCACTCCTGCTGTCAGAAGCCCAGGGAGGATGGGAGGGCTTAGAACATGGCTGGGCACTGTGGTTTCTTCCAGAGAAGTGGAGGGCATTTGCTTTACCTTCCCACAACCACTTGGGATAGGGTCTGCACCTCAGGAAAACTGTTTCCGTGGGAAGCCGGCTTTTTGCAAAGGGGTCTCAGGGCCGTGTGCCTCGGCTGTCCCTCCGGCTCCCCAAAGCACAGGGACGAGGTGAGGGGCTTAGACCATGCCTGGGCAATGTTGTTTCTTACACCTGGGTGTGTGGCATTTTGTTGAGCTGGCTACCCCCACTTGGGATTGGTTTTCCACAGCAAGCGCATATTGTTCGTCGGAAGCCGTTTTTGCCTCAGGGGTCTCCGGGCTGTGTTCGTTGGGGTTGAACTCCTGCTAGCAAAACCGCCGGGTTGACGGAACGGTTCAGACTGTGCCTGGGCCCTGTGGTCTCTTCCAGGTCAGTGTATGGCATTTCCTTCCCCTTGCCACAGGCACCTGGGAGCATGTCTGCACGTGGAGAAAGACTTTCCCGTGGGAAGCCGGTTTTTGACAAACGGGTCCCCGTGCTCTGCTCCTCTCTTTTCACTCCTGCTGCCAGAAGCCCAGGGAGGATGGGAGGGCTTAGAACATGGCTGGGCACTGTGGTTTCTTCCAGAGAAGTGGAGGGCATTTGCTTTACCTTGCCACAAACACTTGGGATAGGGTCTGCACCTCAGGAAAACTGTCTCCGTGGGAAGCCGGCTTTTTGCAAAGGGGTCTCAGGGCCGTGTGCCTCGGCTGTCCCTCCGGCTCCCCAAAGCACAGGGACGAGGTGAGGGGCTTAGACCATGCCTGGGCAATGTTGTTTCTTACACCTGGGTGTGTGGCATTTTGTTGAGCTGGCTACCCCCACTTGGGATTGGTTTTCCACAGCAAGCGCATATTGTTCGTCGGAAGCCGTTTTTGCCTCAGGGGTCTCCGGGCTGTGTTCGTTGGGGTTGAACTCCTGCTAGCAAACCCGCCGGGTTGAGGGAAGGGTTCAGTCTGTGCCTGGGCCCTGTGGTCTCTTCCAGGTCAGTGTATGGCATTTCCTTCCCCTTGCCCCAGGCACCTGGGAGCATGTCTGCACGTGGAGAAAGACTTTCCCGTGGGAAGCCGGGTTTTGTCAAACGGGTCCCAGTGCTCTGCTCCTCTCTTTTCACTCCTGCTGTCAGAAGCCCAGGGAGGATGGGAGGGCTTAGAACATGGCTGGGCACTGTGGTTTCTTCCAGAGAATTGGGGGCATTTGCTTTACCTTGCCACAACCACTTGGGATAGGGTCTGCACCTCAGGAAAACTGTTTCCGTGGGAAGCCGGCTTTTTGCAAAGGGGTCTCAGGGCCGTGGGACTCGGGTGTCCCTCCGGCTCCCCAAAGCACAGGGACGAGGTGAGGGGCTTAGACCATGCCTGGGCAATGTTGTTTCTTACACCTGGGTGTGTGGCATTTTGTTGAGCTGGCTACCCCCACTTGGGATTGGTTTTCCACAGCAAGCGCATATTGTTCGTCGGAAGCCATTTTTGCCTCAGGGGTCTCCGGGCTGTGTTCGTTGGGGTTGAACTCCTGCTAGCAAAACCGCCGGGTTGACGGAACGGTTCAGACTGTGCCTCGGCCCTGTGGTCTCTTCCAGGTCAGTGTATGGCATTTCCTTCCCCTTGCCACAGGCACCTGGAAGCATGTCTGCACGTGGAGAAAGACTTTCCCGTGGGAAGCCGGTTTTTGTCAAACGGGTCCCAGTGCTCTGCTCCTCTCTTTTCACTCCTGCTGTCAGAAGCCCAGGGAGGATGGGAGGGCTTAGAACATGGCTGGGCACTGTGGTTTCTTCCAGAGAAGTGGAGGGCATTTGCTTTACCTTGCCACAACCACTTGGGATAGGGTGTGCACCTCAGGAAAACTGTCTCCGTGGGAAGCCGGCTTTTTGCAAAGGGGTCTCAGGGCCGTGGGACTCGGGTGTCCCTCCGGCTCCCCAAAGCACAGGGACGAGGTGAGGGGCTTAGACCATGCCTGGGCAATGTTGTTTCTTACACCTGGGTGTGTGGCATTTTGTTGAGCTGGCTACCCCCACTTGGGATAGGTGTTCCACAGCAAGCACCTATTTTTCGTCGGAAGCGGTTTTTGCCCCAGGGGTCTCCGTGCTATGTTCGTTGGGGTTGAACTCCTGCTAGCAAAACCGCCGGGTTGAGGGAAGGGTTCAGACTGTGCCTGGGCCCTGTGGTCTCTTCCAGGTCAGTGTATGGCATTTCCTTCCCCTTGCCCCAGGCACCTGGGAGCATGTCTGCACGTGGAGAAAGACTTTCCCGTGGGAAGCCGGGTTTTGTCAAACGGGTCCCCGTGCTCTGCTCCTCTCTTTTCACTCCTGCTGCCAGAAGCCCAGGGAGGATGGGAGGGCTTAGAACATGGCTGGGCACAGTGGTTTCTTCCAGAGAAGTGGAGGGCATTTGCTTTACCTTGCCACAACCACTTGGGATAGGGTGTGCACCTCAGGAAAACTGTTTCCGTGGGAAGCCGGCTTTTTCAAAGGGGTCTCAGGGCCGTGTGCCTCGGCTGTCCCTCCGGCTCCCCAAAGCACAGGGACGAGGTGAGGGGCTTAGACCATGCCTGGGCAATGTTGTTTCTTACACCTGGGTGTGTGGCATTTTGTTGAGCTGGCTACCCCCACTTGGGATAGGTGTTCCACAGCAAGCACCTATTGTTCGTCGGAAGCCGTTTTTGACCCAGGGGTCTCCGGGCTGTGTTCGTTGGGGTTGAACTCCTGCTAGCAAAACCGCCGGGTTGAGGGAAGTGTTCAGACTGTGCCTGGGCCCAGTGGTCTCTTGCAGGTCAGTGTATGGCATTTCCTTCCCCTTGCCCCAGGCACCTGGGAGCATGTCTGCACGTGGAGAAAGACTTTCCCGTGGGAAGCCGGTTTTTGTCAAACGGGTCCCCGTGCTCTGCTCCTCTCTTTTCACTCCTGCTGCCAGAAGCCCAGGGAGGATGGGAGGGCTTAGAACATGGCTGGGCACTGTGGTTTCTTCCAGAGAAGTGGAGGGCATTTGCTTTACCTTGCCACAACCACTTGGGATAGGGTCTGCACCTCAGGAAAACTGTCTCCGTGGGAAGCCGGCTTTTTGCAAAGGGGTCTCAGGGCCGTGTGCCTCGGCTGTCCCTCCGGCTCCCCAAAGCACAGGGACGAGGTGAGGGGCTTAGACCATGCCTGGGCAATGTTGTTTCTTACACCTGGGTGTGTGGCATTTTGTTGAGCTGGCTACCCCCACTTGGGATAGGTGTTCCACAGCAAGCACCTATTGTTCGTCGGAAGCCGTTTTTGACCCAGGGGTCTCCGGGCTGTGTTCGTTGGGGTTGAACTCCTGCTAGCAAACCCGCCGGGTTGAGGGAAGGGTTCAGACTGTGCCTGGGCCCTGTGGTCTCTTCCAGGTCAGTGTATGGCATTTCCTTCCCCTTGCCACAGGCACCTGGGAGCATGTCTGCACGTGGAGAAAGACTTTCCCGTGGGAAGCCGGGTTTTGTCAAACGGGTCCCAGTGCTCTGCTCCTCTCTTTTCACTCCTGCTGTCAGAAGCCCAGGGAGGATGGGAGGGCTTAGAACATGGCTGGGCACTGTGGTTTCTTCCAGAGAAGTGGAGGGCATTTGCTTTACCTTCCCACAACCACTTGGGATAGGGTCTGCACCTCAGGAAAACTGTTTCCGTGGGAAGCCGGCTTTTTGCAAAGGGGTCTCAGGGCCGTGTGCCTCGGCTGTCCCTCCGGCTCCCCAAAGCACAGGGACGAGGTGAGGGGCTTAGACCATGCCTGGGCAATGTTGTTTCTTACACCTGGGTGTGTGGCATTTTGTTGAGCTGGCTACCCCCACTTGGGATTGGTTTTCCACAGCAAGCGCATATTGTTCGTCGGAAGCCGTTTTTGCCTCAGGGGTCTCCGGGCTGTGTTCGTTGGGGTTGAACTCCTGCTAGCAAAACCGCCGGGTTGACGGAACGGTTCAGACTGTGCCTGGGCCCTGTGGTCTCTTCCAGGTCAGTGTATGGCATTTCCTTCCCCTTGCCACAGGCACCTGGGAGCATGTCTGCACGTGGAGAAAGACTTTCCCGTGGGAAGCCGGTTTTTGACAAACGGGTCCCCGTGCTCTGCTCCTCTCTTTTCACTCCTGCTGCCAGAAGCCCAGGGAGGATGGGAGGGCTTAGAACATGGCTGGGCACTGTGGTTTCTTCTAGAGAAGTGGAGGGCATTTGCTTTACCTTGCCACAAACACTTGGGATAGGGTCTGCACCTCAGGAAAACTGTCTCCGTGGGAAGCCGGCTTTTTGCAAAGGGGTCTCAGGGCCGTGTGCCTCGGCTGTCCCTCCGGCTCCCCAAAGCACAGGGACGAGGTGAGGGGCTTAGACCATGCCTGGGCAATGTTGTTTCTTACACCTGGGTGTGTGGCATTTTGTTGAGCTGGCTACCCCCACTTGGGATTGGTTTTCCACAGCAAGCGCATATTGTTCGTCGGAAGCCGTTTTTGCCTCAGGGGTCTCCGGGCTGTGTTCGTTGGGGTTGAACTCCTGCTAGCAAACCCGCCGGGTTGAGGGAAGTGTTCAGTCTGTGCCTGGGCCCTGTGGTCTCTTCCAGGTCAGTGTATGGCATTTCCTTCCCCTTGCCCCAGGCACCTGGGAGCATGTCTGCACGTGGAGAAAGACTTTCCCGTGGGAAGCCGGGTTTTGTCAAACGGGTCCCAGTGCTCTGCTCCTCTCTTTTCACTCCTGCTGTCAGAAGCCCAGGGAGGATGGGAGGGCTTAGAACATGGCTGGGCACTGTGGTTTCTTCCAGAGAATTGGGGGCATTTGCTTTACCTTGCCACAACCACTTGGGATAGGGTCTGCACCTCAGGAAAACTGTTTCCGTGGGAAGCCGGCTTTTTGCAAAGGGGTCTCAGGGCCGTGGGACTCGGGTGTCCCTCCGGCTCCCCAAAGCACAGGGACGAGGTGAGGGGCTTAGACCATGCCTGGGCAATGTTGTTTCTTACACCTGGGTGTGTGGCATTTTGTTGAGCTGGCTACCCCCACTTGGGATTGGTTTTCCACAGCAAGCGCATATTGTTCGTCGGAAGCCATTTTTGCCTCAGGGGTCTCCGGGCTGTGTTCGTTGGGGTTGAACTCCTGCTAGCAAAACCGCCGGGTTGACGGAACGGTTCAGACTGTGCCTCGGCCCTGTGGTCTCTTCCAGGTCAGTGTATGGCATTTCCTTCCCCTTGCCACAGGCACCTGGAAGCATGTCTGCACGTGGAGAAAGACTTTCCCGTGGGAAGCCGGTTTTTGTCAAACGGGTCCCAGTGCTCTGCTCCTCTCTTTTCACTCCTGCTGTCAGAAGCCCAGGGAGGATGGGAGGGCTTAGAACATGGCTGGGCACTGTGGTTTCTTCCAGAGAAGTGGAGGGCATTTGCTTTACCTTGCCACAACCACTTGGGATAGGGTCTGCACCTCAGGAAAACTGTCTCCGTGGGAAGCCGGCTTTTTGCAAAGGGGTCTCAGGGCCGTGGGCCTCGGCTGTCCGTCCGGATCCCCAAAGCACAGGGACGAGGTGAGGGGCTTAGACCATGCCTGGGCAATGTTGTTTCTTACACCTGGGTGTGTGGCATTTTGTTGAGCTGGCTACCCCCACTTGGGATAGGTGTTCCACAGCAAGCACCTATTTTTCGTCGGAAGCGGTTTTTGCCCCAGGGATCTCCGGGCTATGTTCGTTGGGGTTGAACTCCTGCTAGCAAAACCGCCGGGTTGAGGGAAGGGTTCAGACTGTGCCTGGGCCCTGTGGTCTCTTCCAGGTCAGTGTATGGCATTTCCTTCCCCTTGCCCCAGGCACCTGGGAGCATGTCTGCACGTGGAGAAAGACTTTCCCGTGGGAAGCCGGGTTTTGTCAAACGGGTCCCCGTGCTCTGCTCCTCTCTTTCACTCCTGCTGCCAGAAGCCCAGGGAGGATGGGAGGGCTTAGAACATGGCTGGGCACTGTGGTTTCTTCCATAGAAGTGGAGGGCATTTCCTTTACCTTGCCACAACCACTTGGGATAGGGTGTGCACCTCAGGAAAACTGTTTCCGTGGGAAGCCGGCTTTTTCAAAGGGGTCTCAGGGCCGTGTGCCTCGGCTGTCCCTCCGGCTCCCCAAAGCACAGGGACGAGGTGAGGGGCTTAGACCATGCCTGGGCAATGTTGTTTCTTACACCTGGGTGTGTGGCATTTTGTTGAGCTGGCTACCCCCACTTGGGATAGGTGTTCCACAGCAAGCACCTATTGTTCGTCGGAAGCCGTTTTTGACCCAGGGGTCTCCGGGCTGTGTTCGTTGGGGTTGAACTCCTGCTAGCAAAAACGCCGGGTTGAGGGAAGTGTTCAGACTGTGCCTGGGCCCAGTGGTCTCTTCCAGGTCAGTGTATGGCATTTCCTTCCCCTTGCCCCAGGCACCTGGGAGCATGTCTGCACGTGGAGAAAGACTTTCCCGTGGGAAGCCGGGTTTTGTCAAACGGGTCCCAGTGCTCTGCTCCTCTCTTTTCACTCCTGCTGCCAGAAGCCCAGGGAGGATGGGAGGGCTTAGAACATGGCTGGGCACTGTGGTTTCTTCCAGAGAAGTGGAGGGCATTTGCTTTACCTTGCCACAACCACTTGGGATAGGGTCTGCACCTCAGGAAAACTGTCTCCGTGGGAAGCCGGCTTTTTGCAAAGGGGTCTCAGGGCCGTGTGCCTCGGCTGTCCCTCCGGCTCCCCAAAGCACAGGGACGAGGTGAGGGGCTTAGACCATGCCTGGGCAATGTTGTTTCTTACACCTGGGTGTGTGGCATTTTGTTGAGCTGGCTACCCCCACTTGGGATAGGTGTTCCACAGCAAGCACCTATTGTTCGTCGGAAGCCGTTTTTGACCCAGGGGTCTCCGGGCTGTGTTCGTTGGGGTTGAACTCCTGCTAGCAAAACCGCCGGGTTGAGGGAAGGGTTTAGACTGCACCTGGGCCCTGTGGTCTCTTCCAGGTCAGTGTATGGCATTTCCTTCCCCTTGCCACAGGCACCTGGGAGCATGTCTGCACGTGGAGAAAGACTTTCCCGTTGGAAGCCGGTTTTTGTCAAACGGGGCCCAGTGCTCTGCTCCTCTCTTTTCACTCCTGCTGCCAGAAGCCCAGGGAGGATGGGAGGGCTTAGAACATGGCTGGGCACTGTGGTTTCTTCCAGAGAAGTGGAGGGCATTTGCTTTACCTTGCCACAACCACTTGGGATAGGGTCTGCACCTCAGGAAAACTGTTTCCGTGGGAAGCCGGCTTTTTGCAAAGGGGTCTCAGGGCCGTGGGACTCGGCTGTCCCTCCGGCTCCCCAAAGCACAGGGACGAGGTGAGGGGCTTAGACCATGCCTGGGCAATGTTGTTTCTTACACCTGGGTGTGTGGCATTTTGTTGAGCTGGCTACCCCCACTTGGAATTGGTTTTCCACAGCAAGCGCATATTGTTCGTCGGAAGCCGTTTTTGCCTCAGGGGTCTCTGGGCTGTGTTCGTTGGGGTTGAACTCCTGCTAGCAAAACCGCCGGGTTGACGGAACGGTTCAGACTGTGCCTGGGCCCTGTGGTCTCTTCCAGGTCAGTGTATGGCATTTCCTTCCCCTTGCCACAGGCACCTGGGAGCATGTCTGCACGTGGAGAAAGACTTTCCCGTGGGAAGCCGGTTTTTGTCAAACGGGTCCCAGTGCTCTGCTCCTCTCTTTTCACTCCTGCTGTCAGAAGCCCAGGGAGGATGGGAGGGCTTAGAACATGGCTGGGCACTGTGGTTTCTTCCAGAGAAGTGGAGGGCATTTGCTTCACCTTGCCACAACCACTTGGGATAGGGTCACCACCTCAGGAAAACTGTCTCCGTGGGCAGCCGGCTTTTTGCAAAGGGGTCTCAGGGCCGTGTGCCTCGGCTGTCCGTCCGGATCCCCAAAGCACAGGGACGAGGTGAGGGGCTTAGACCATGCCTGGGCAATGTTGTTTCTTACACCTGGGTGTGTGGCATTTTGTTGACCTGGCTACCCCCACTTGGGATAGGTGTTCCACAGCAAGCACCTATTGTTCGTCGGAAGACGTTTTTGACCCAGGGGTCTCCGGGCTGTGTTCGTTGGGGTTGAACTCCTGCTAGCAAACCCGCCGGGTTGAGGGAAGGGTTAAGACTGTGCCTGGGCCCTGTGGTCTCTTCCAGGTCAGTGTATGGCATTTCCTTCCCCTTGCCCCAGGCACCTGGGAGCATGTCTGCACGTGGAGAAAGACTTTCCCGTGGGAAGCCGGTTTTTGTCAAACGGGTCCCAGTGCTCTGCTCCTCTCTTTTCACTCCTGCTGCCAGAAGCCCAGGGAGGATGGGAGGGCTTAGAACATGGCTGGGCACTGTGGTTTCTTCCAGAGAAGTGGAGGGCATTTGCTTTACCTTGCCACAACCACTTGGGATAGGGTCTGCACCTCAGGAAAACTGTTTCCGTGGGAAGCCGGCTTTTTGCAAAGGGGTCTCAGGGCCGTGTGCCTCGGCTGTCCCTCCGGCTCCCCAAAGCACAGGGACGAGGTGAGGGGCTTAGACCATGCCTGGGCAATGTTGTTTCTTACACCTGGGTGTGTGGCATTTTGTTGAGCTGGCTACCCCCACTTGGGATAGGTGTTCCACAGCAAGCACCTATTGTTCGTCGGAAGCCGTTTTTGCCCCAGGGGTCTCCGGGCTGTGTTCGTTGGGGTTGAACTCCTGCTAGCAAACCCGCTGGGTTGAGGGAAGTGTTCAGACTGTGCCTGGGCCCTGTGGTCTCTTCCAGGTCAGTGTATGGCATTTCCTTCCCCTTGCCACAGGCACCTGGGAGCATGTCTGCACGTGGAGAAAGACTTTCCCGTGGGAAGCCGGGTTTTGTCAAACGGGTCCCCGTGCTCTGCTCCTCTCTTTTCACTCATGCTGTCAGAAGCCCAGGGAGGATGGGAGGGCTTAGAACATGGCTGGGCACTGTGGTTTCTTCCAGAGAAGTGGAGGGCATTTGCTTTACCTTGCCACAACCACTTGGGATAGGGTCTGCACCTCAGGAAAACTGTCTCCGTGGGAAGCCGGCTTTTTGCAACGGGGTCTCAGGGCCGTGTGCCTCGGCTGTCCCTCAGGCTCCCCAAAGCACAGGGACGAGGTGAGGGGCTTAGACCATGCCTGGGCAATGTTGTTTCTTACACCTGGGTGTGTGGCATTTTGTTGATCTGGCTACCCCCACTTGGGATAGGTGTTCCACAGCAAGCACCTATTGTTCGTCGGAAGCGGTTTTTGCCCCAGGGATCTCCGGGCTATGTTCGTTGGGGTTGAACTCCTGCTAGCAAAACCGCCGGGTTGAGGGAAGGGTTCAGACTGTGCCTGGGCCCTGTGGTCTCTTCCAGGTCAGTGTATGGCATTTCCTTCCCCTTGCCACAGGCACCTGGGAGCATGTCTGCACGTGGAGAAAGACTTTCCCGTGGGAAGCCGGGTTTTGTCAAACGGGTCCCAGTGCTCTGCTCCTCTCTTTTCACTCCTGCTGCCAGAAGCCCAGGGAGGATGGGAGGGCTTAGAACATGGCTGGGCACTGTGGTTTCTTCCAGAGAAGTGGAGGGCATTTGCTTTACCTTGCCACAACCACTTGGGATAGGGTCTGCACCTCAGGAAAACTGTTTCCGTCGGAAGCCGGGTTTTTGCAAAGGGGTCTCAGGGCCGTGTGCCTCGGCTGTCCCTCCGGCTCCCCAAAGCACAGGGACGAGGTGAGGGGCTTAGACCATGCCTGGGCAATGTTGTTTCTTACACCTGGGTGTGTGGCATTTTGTTGACCTGGCTACCCCCACTTGGGATAGGTGTTCCACAGCAAGCACCTATTGTTCGTCGGAAGACGTTTTTGACCCAGGGGTCTCCGAGCTGTGTTCGTTGGGGTTGAACTCCTGCTAGCAAACCCGCCGGGTTGAGGGAAGTGTTCAGACTGTGCCTGGGCCCTGTGGTCTCTTCCAGGTCAGTGTATGGCATTTCCTTCCCCTTGCCCCAGGCACCTGGGAGCATGTCTGCACGTGGAGAAAGACTTTCCCGTGGGAAGCCGGGTTTTGTCAAACGGGTCCCCGTGCTCTGCTCCTCTCTTTTCACTCATGCTGTCAGAAGCCCAGGGAGGATGGGAGGGCTTAGAACATGGCTGGGCACTGTGGTTTCTTCCAGAGAAGTGGAGGGCATTTGCTTTACCTTGCCACAACCACTTGGGATAGGGTGTGCACCTCAGGAAAACTGTCTCCGTGGGAAGCCGGCTTTTTGCAAAGGGGTCTCAGGGCCGTGGGACTCGGGTGTCCCTCCGGCTCCCCAAAGCACAGGGACGAGGTGAGGGGCTTAGACCATGCCTGGGCAATGTTGTTTCTTACACCTGGGTGTGTGGCATTTTGTTGAGCTGGCTACCCCCACTTGGGATTGGTTTTCCACAGCAAGCGCATATTGTTCGTCGTAAGCCGTTTTTGCCTCAGGGGTCTCTGGGCTGTGTTCGTTGGGGTTGAACTCCTGCTAGCAAAACCGCCGGGTTGAGGGAAGGGTTCAGACTGTGCCTGGGCCCTGTGGTCTCTTCCAGGTCAGTGTATGGCATTTCCTTCCCCTTGCCCCAGGCACCTGGGAGCATGTCTGCACGTGGAGAAAGACTTTCCCGTGGGAAGCCGGGTTTTGTCAAACGGGTCCCAGTGCTCTTCTCCTCTCTTTTCACTCCTGCTGCCAGAAGCCCAGGGAGGATGGGAGGGCTTAGAACATAGCTGGGCACTGTGGTTTCTTCCAGAGAAGTGGAGGGCATTTGCTTTACCTTGCCACAACTACTTGGGATAGGGTGTGCACCTCAGGAAAACTGTTTCCGTGGGAAGCCGGCTTTTTCAAAGGGGTCTCAGGGCCTTGTGCCTCGGCTGTCCCTCCGGCTCCCCAAAGCACAGGGACGAGGTGAGGGGCTTAGACCATGCCTGGGCAATGTTGTTTCTTACACCTGGGTGTGTGGCATTTTGTTGAGCTGGCTACCCCCACTTGGGATAGGTGTTCCACAGCAAGCACCTATTGTTCGTCGGAAGCCGTTTTTGCCCCAGGGGTCTCCGGGCTGTGTTCGTTGGGGTTGAACTCCTGCTAGCAAAACCGCCGGGTTGAGGGAAGGGTTCAGCTGTGCCTGGGCCCTGTGGTCTCTTCCAGGTCAGTGTATGGCATTTCCTTCCCCTTGCCACAGGCACCTGGGAGCATGTCTGCACGTGGAGAAAGACTTTCCCGTGGGAAGCCGGGTTTTGTCAAACGGGTCCCAGTGCTCTGCTCCTCTCTTTTCACTCCTGCTGCCAGAAGCCCAGGGAGGATGGGAGGGCTTAGAACATGGCTGGGCACTGTGGTTTCTTCTAGAGAAGTGGAGGGCATTTGCTTTACCTTGCCACAACCACTTGGGATAGGGTGTGCACCTCAGGAAAACTGTCTCCGTGGGAAGCCGGCTTTTTGCAAAGGGGTCTCAGGGCCGTGTGCCTCGGCTGTCCCTCCGGCTCCCCAAAGCACAGGGACGAGGTGAGGGGCTTAGACCATGCCTGGGCAATGTTGTTTCTTACACCTGGGTGTGTGGCATTTTGTTGACCTGGCTACCCCCACTTGGGATAGGTGTTCCACAGCAAGCACCTATTGTTCGTCGGAAGACGTTTTTGACCCAGGGGTCTCCGAGCTGTGTTCGTTGGGGTTGAACTCCTGCTAGCAAACCCGCCGGGTTGAGGGAAGGGTTAAGACTGTGCCTGGGCCCTGTGGTCTCTTCCAGGTCAGTGTATGGCATTTCCTTCCCCTTGCCCCAGGCACCTGGGAGCATGTCTGCACGTGGAGAAAGACTTTCCCGTGGGAAGCCGGTTTTTGTCAAACGGGTCCCAGTGCTCTGCTCCTCTCTTTTCACTCCTGCTGCCAGAAGCCCAGGGAGGATGGGAGGGCTTAGAACATGGCTGGGCACTGTGGTTTCTTCCAGAGAAGTGGAGGGCATTTGCTTTACCTTGCCACAACCACTTGGGATAGGGTCTGCACCTCAGGAAAACTGTTTCCGTGGGAAGCCGGCTTTTTGCAAAGGGGTCTCAGGGCCGTGTGCCTCGGCTGTCCCTCCGGCTCCCCAAAGCACAGGGACGAGGTGAGGGGCTTAGACCATGCCTGGGCAATGTTGTTTCTTACACCTGGGTGTGTGGCATTTTGTTGAGCTGGCTACCCCCACTTGGGATAGGTGTTCCACAGCAAGCACCTATTGTTCGTCGGAAGCCGTTTTTGCCCCAGGGGTCTCCGGGCTGTGTTCGTTGGGGTTGAACTCCTGCTAGCAAACCCGCTGGGTTGAGGGAAGTGTTCAGACTGTGCCTGGGCCCTGTGGTCTCTTCCAGGTCAGTGTATGGCATTTCCTTCCCCTTGCCACAGGCACCTGGGAGCATGTCTGCACGTGGAGAAAGACTTTCCCGTGGGAAGCCGGGTTTTGTCAAACGGGTCCCCGTGCTCTGCTCCTCTCTTTTCACTCATGCTGTCAGAAGCCCAGGGAGGATGGGAGGGCTTAGAACATGGCTGGGCACTGTGGTTTCTTCCAGAGAAGTGGAGGGCATTTGCTTTACCTTGCCACAACCACTTGGGATAGGGTCTGCACCTCAGGAAAACTGTCTCCGTGGGAAGCCGGCTTTTTGCAACGGGGTCTCAGGGCCGTGTGCCTCGGCTGTCCCTCAGGCTCCCCAAAGCACAGGGACGAGGTGAGGGGCTTAGACCATGCCTGGGCAATGTTGTTTCTTACACCTGGGTGTGTGGCATTTTGTTGATCTGGCTACCCCCACTTGGGATAGGTGTTCCACAGCAAGCACCTATTGTTCGTCGGAAGCGGTTTTTGCCCCAGGGATCTCCGGGCTATGTTCGTTGGGGTTGAACTCCTGCTAGCAAAACCGCCGGGTTGAGGGAAGGGTTCAGACTGTGCCTGGGCCCTGTGGTCTCTTCCAGGTCAGTGTATGGCATTTCCTTCCCCTTGCCACAGGCACCTGGGAGCATGTCTGCACGTGGAGAAAGACTTTCCCGTGGGAAGCCGGGTTTTGTCAAACGGGTCCCAGTGCTCTGCTCCTCTCTTTTCACTCCTGCTGCCAGAAGCCCAGGGAGGATGGGAGGGCTTAGAACATGGCTGGGCACTGTGGTTTCTTCCAGAGAAGTGGAGGGCATTTGCTTTACCTTGCCACAACCACTTGGGATAGGGTCTGCACCTCAGGAAAACTGTTTCCGTCGGAAGCCGGGTTTTTGCAAAGGGGTCTCAGGGCCGTGTGCCTCGGCTGTCCCTCCGGCTCCCCAAAGCACAGGGACGAGGTGAGGGGCTTAGACCATGCCTGGGCAATGTTGTTTCTTACACCTGGGTGTGTGGCATTTTGTTGACCTGGCTACCCCCACTTGGGATAGGTGTTCCACAGCAAGCACCTATTGTTCGTCGGAAGACGTTTTTGACCCAGGGGTCTCCGAGCTGTGTTCGTTGGGGTTGAACTCCTGCTAGCAAACCCGCCGGGTTGAGGGAAGTGTTCAGACTGTGCCTGGGCCCTGTGGTCTCTTCCAGGTCAGTGTATGGCATTTCCTTCCCCTTGCCCCAGGCACCTGGGAGCATGTCTGCACGTGGAGAAAGACTTTCCCGTGGGAAGCCGGGTTTTGTCAAACGGGTCCCCGTGCTCTGCTCCTCTCTTTTCACTCATGCTGTCAGAAGCCCAGGGAGGATGGGAGGGCTTAGAACATGGCTGGGCACTGTGGTTTCTTCCAGAGAAGTGGAGGGCATTTGCTTTACCTTGCCACAACCACTTGGGATAGGGTGTGCACCTCAGGAAAACTGTCTCCGTGGGAAGCCGGCTTTTTGCAAAGGGGTCTCAGGGCCGTGGGACTCGGGTGTCCCTCCGGCTCCCCAAAGCACAGGGACGAGGTGAGGGGCTTAGACCATGCCTGGGCAATGTTGTTTCTTACACCTGGGTGTGTGGCATTTTGTTGAGCTGGCTACCCCCACTTGGGATTGGTTTTCCACAGCAAGCGCATATTGTTCGTCGTAAGCCGTTTTTGCCTCAGGGGTCTCTGGGCTGTGTTCGTTGGGGTTGAACTCCTGCTAGCAAAACCGCCGGGTTGAGGGAAGGGTTCAGACTGTGCCTGGGCCCTGTGGTCTCTTCCAGGTCAGTGTATGGCATTTCCTTCCCCTTGCCCCAGGCACCTGGGAGCATGTCTGCACGTGGAGAAAGACTTTCCCGTGGGAAGCCGGGTTTTGTCAAACGGGTCCCAGTGCTCTTCTCCTCTCTTTTCACTCCTGCTGCCAGAAGCCCAGGGAGGATGGGAGGGCTTAGAACATAGCTGGGCACTGTGGTTTCTTCCAGAGAAGTGGAGGGCATTTGCTTTACCTTGCCACAACTACTTGGGATAGGGTGTGCACCTCAGGAAAACTGTTTCCGTGGGAAGCCGGCTTTTTCAAAGGGGTCTCAGGGCCTTGTGCCTCGGCTGTCCCTCCGGCTCCCCAAAGCACAGGGACGAGGTGAGGGGCTTAGACCATGCCTGGGCAATGTTGTTTCTTACACCTGGGTGTGTGGCATTTTGTTGAGCTGGCTACCCCCACTTGGGATAGGTGTTCCACAGCAAGCACCTATTGTTCGTCGGAAGCCGTTTTTGCCCCAGGGGTCTCCGGGCTGTGTTCGTTGGGGTTGAACTCCTGCTAGCAAAACCGCCGGGTTGAGGGAAGGGTTCAGACTGTGCCTGGGCCCTGTGGTCTCTTCCAGGTCAGTGTATGGCATTTCCTTCCCCTTGCCACAGGCACCTGGGAGCATGTCTGCACGTGGAGAAAGACTTTCCCGTGGGAAGTCGGGTTTTGTCAAACGGGTCCCAGTGCTCTGCTCCTCTCTTTTCACTCCTGCTGCCAGAAGCCCAGGGAGGATGGGAGGGCTTAGAACATGGCTGGGCACTGTGGTTTCTTCCAGAGAAGTGGAGGGCATTTGCTTTACCTTGCCACAACCACTTGGGATAGGGTCTGCACCTCAGGAAAACTGTCTCCGTGGGAAGCCGGCTTTTTGCAACGGGGTCTCAGGGCCGTGTGCCTCGGCTGTCCCTCCGGCTCCCCAAAGCACAGGGACGAGGTGAGGGGCTTAGACCATGCCTGGGCAATGTTGTTTCTTACACCTGGGTGTGTGGCATTTTGTTGAGCTGGCTACCCCCACTTGGGATAGGTGTTCCACAGCAAGCACCTATTGTTCGTCGGAAGCCGTTTTTGCCCCAGGGGTCTCCGGGCTGTGTTCGTTGGCGTTGAACTCCTGCTAGCAAAACCGCCGGGTTGAGGGAAGGGTTCAGACTGTGCCTGGGCCCTGTGGTCTCTTCCAGGTCAGTGTATGGCATTTCCTTCCCCTTGCCACAGGCACCTGGGAGCATGTCTGCACGTGGAGAAAGACTTTCCCGTGGGAAGCCGGGTTTTGTCAAATGGGTCCCAGTGCTCTGCTCCTCTCTTTTCACTCCTGCTGCCAGAAGCCCAGGGAGGATGGGAGGGCTTAGAACATGGCTGGGCACTGTGGTTTCTTCTAGAGAAGTGGAGGGCATTTGCTTTACCTTGCCACAACCACTTGGGATAGGGTGTGCACCTCAGGAAAACTGTCTCCGTGGGAAGCCGGCTTTTTGCAAAGGGGTCTCAGGGCCGTGTGCCTCGGCTGTCCCTCCGGCTCCCCAAAGCACAGGGACGAGGTGAGGGGCTTAGACCATGCCTGGGCAATGTTGTTTCTTACACCTGGGTGTGTGGCATTTTGTTGACCTGGCTACCCCCACTTGGGATAGGTGTTCCACAGCAAGCACCTATTGTTCGTCGGAAGACGTTTTTGACCCAGGGGTCTCCGAGCTGTGTTCGTTGGGGTTGAACTCCTGCTAGCAAACCCGCCGGGTTGAGGGAAGTGTTCAGACTGTGCCTGGGCCCTGTGGTCTCTTCCAGGTCAGTGTATGGCATTTCCTTCCCCTTGCCCCAGGCACCTGGGAGCATGTCTGCACGTGGAGAAAGACTTTCCCGTGGGAAGCCGGGTTTTGTCAAACGGGTCCCCGTGCTCTGCTCCTCTCTTTTCACTCATGCTGTCAGAAGCCCAGGGAGGATGGGAGGGCTTAGAACATGGCTGGGCACTGTGGTTTCTTCCAGAGAAGTGGAGGGCATTTGCTTTACCTTGCCACAACCACTTGGGATAGGGTGTGCACCTCAGGAAAACTGTCTCCGTGGGAAGCCGGCTTTTTGCAAAGGGGTCTCAGGGCCGTGGGACTCGGGTGTCCCTCCGGCTCCCCAAAGCACAGGGACGAGGTGAGGGGCTTAGACCATGCCTGGGCAATGTTGTTTCTTACACCTGGGTGTGTGGCATTTTGTTGAGCTGGCTACCCCCACTTGGGATTGGTTTTCCACAGCAAGCGCATATTGTTCGTCGTAAGCCGTTTTTGCCTCAGGGGTCTCTGGGCTGTGTTCGTTGGGGTTGAACTCCTGCTAGCAAAACCGCCGGGTTGAGGTAAGGGTTCAGACTGTGCCTGGGCCCTGTGGTCTCTTCCATGTCAGTGTATGGCATTTCCTTCCCCTTGCCCCAGGCACCTGGGAGCATGTCTGCACGTGGAGAAAGACTTTCCCGTGGGAAGCCGGGTTTTGTCAAACGGGTCCCAGTGCTCTGCTCCTCTCTTTTCACTCCTGCTGCCAGAAGCCCAGGGAGGATGGGAGGGCTTAGAACATAGCTGGGCACTGTGGTTTCTTCCAGAGAAGTGGAGGGCATTTGCTTTACCTTGCCACAACTACTTGGGATAGGGTGTGCACCTCAGGAAAACTGTTTCCGTGGGAAGCCGGCTTTTTCAAAGGGGTCTCAGGGCCTTGTGCCTCGGCTGTCCCTCCGGCTCCCCAAAGCACAGGGACGAGGTGAGGGGCTTAGACCATGCCTGGGCAATGTTGTTTCTTACACCTGGGTGTGTGGCATTTTGTTGAGCTGGCTACCCCCACTTGGGATAGGTGTTCCACAGCAAGCACCTATTGTTCGTCGGAAGCCGTTTTTGCCCCAGGGGTCTCCGGGCTGTGTTCGTTGGGGTTGAACTCCTGCTAGCAAAACCGCCGGGTTGAGGGAAGGGTTCAGACTGTGCCTGGGCCCTGTGGTCTCTTCCAGGTCAGTGTATGGCATTTCCTTCCCCTTGCCCCAGGCACCTGGGAGCATGTCTGCACGTGGAGAAAGACTTTCCCGTGGGAAGCCGGGTTTTGTCAAACGGGTCCCAGTGCTCTGCTCCTCTCTTTTCACTCCTGCTGCCAGAAGCCCAGGGAGGATGGGAGGGCTTAGAACATGGCTGGGCACTGTGGTTTCTTCCAGAGAAGTGGAGGGCATTTGCTTTACCTTGCCACAACCACTTGGGATAGGGTGTGCACCTCAGGAAAACTGTCTCCGTGGGAAGCCGGCTTTTTGCAAAGGGGTCTCAGGGCCGTGTGCCTCGGCTGTCCCTCCGGCTCCCCAAAGCACAGGGACGAGGTGAGGGGCTTAGACCATGCCTGGGCAATGTTGTTTCTTACACCTGGGTGTGTGGCATTTTGTTGACCTGGCTACCCCCACTTGGGATAGGTGTTCCACAGCAAGCACCTATTGTTCGTCGGAAGACGTTTTTGACCCAGGGGTCTCCGAGCTGTGTTCGTTGGGGTTGAACTCCTGCTAGCAAACCCGCCGGGTTGAGGGAAGTGTTCAGACTGTGCCTGGGCCCTGTGGTCTCTTCCAGGTCAGTGTATGGCATTTCCTTCCCCTTGCCCCAGGCACCTGGGAGCATGTCTGCACGTGGAGAAAGACTTTCCCGTGGGAAGCCGGGTTTTGTCAAACGGGTCCCCGTGCTCTGCTCCTCTCTTTTCACTCATGCTGTCAGAAGCCCAGGGAGGATGGGAGGGCTTAGAACATGGCTGGGCACTGTGGTTTCTTCCAGAGAAGTGGAGGGCATTTGCTTTACTTTGCCACAACCACTTGGGTAGGGTGTGCACCTCAGGAAAACTGTCTCCGTGGGAAGCCGGCTTTTTCCCAAGGGGTCTCAGGGCCGTGTGCCTCGGCTGTCCCTCCGGCTCCCCAAAGCACAGGGACGAGGTGAGGGGCTTAGACCATGCCTGGGCAATGTTGTTTCTTACACCTGGGTGTGTGGCATTTTGTTGAGCTGGCTACCCCCACTTGGGATAGGTGTTCCACAGCAAGCACCTATTGTTCGTCGGAAGACGTTTTTGACCCAGGGGTCTCCGGGCTGTGTTCGTTGGGGTTGAACTCCTGCTAGCAAAACCGCCGGGTTGAGGGAAGGGTTCAGACTGTGCCTGGGCCCTGTGGTCTCTTCCAGGTCAGTGTATGGCATTTCCTTCCCCTTGCCACAGGCACCTGGGAGCATGTCTGCACGTGGAGAAAGACTTTCCCGTGGGAAGCCGGGTTTTGTCAAACGGGTCCCAGTGCTCTGCTCCTCTCTTTTCACTCCTGCTGCCAGAAGCCCAGGGAGGATGGGAGGGCTTAGAACATGGCTGGGCACTGTGGTTTCTTCCAGAGAAGTGGAGGGCATTTGCTTTACCTTGCCACAACCACTTGGGATAGGGTGTGCAACTCAGGAAAACTGTTTCCGTGGGAAGCCGGCTTTTTCAAAGGGGTCTCAGGGCCGTGTGCCTCGGCTGTCCCTCCGGCTCCCCAAAGCACAGGGACGAGGTGAGGGGCTTAGACCATGCCTGGGCAATGTTGTTTCTTACACCTGGGTGTGTGGCATTTTGTTGAGCTGGCTACCCCCACTTGGGATAGGTGTTCCACAGCAAGCACCTATTGTTCGTCGGAAGCCGTTTTTGAACCAGGGGTCTCCGGGCTGTGTTCGTTGGGGTTGAACTCCTGCTAGCAAAACCGCCGGGTTGAGGGAAGGGTTCAGACTGTGCCTGGGCCCTGTGGTCTCTTCCAGGTCAGTGTATGGCATTTCCTTCCCCTTGCCCCAGGCACCTGGGAGCATGTCTGCACGTGGAGAAATACTTTCCCGTGGGAAGCCGGGTTTTGTCAAACGGGTCCCAGTGCTCTGCTCCTCTCTTTTCACTCCTGCTGCCAGAAGCCCAGGGAGGATGGGAGGGCTTAGAACATGGCTGGGCACTGTGGTTTCTTCCAGAGAAGTGGAGGGCATTTGCTTTACCTTGCCACAACTACTTGGGATAGGGTGTGCACCTCAGGAAAACTGTTTCCGTGGGAAGCCGGCTTTTTCAAAGGGGTCTCAGGGCCTTGTGCCTCGGCTGTCCCTCCGGCTCCCCAAAGCACAGGGACGAGGTGAGGGGCTTAGACCATGCCTGGGCAATGTTGTTTCTTACACCTGGGTGTGTGGCATTTTGTTGAGCTGGCTACCCCCACTTGGGATAGGTGTTCCACAGCAAGCACCTATTGTTCGTCGGAAGCCGTTTTTGACCCAGGGGTTTCCGGGCTGTGTTCGTTGGGGTTGAACTCCTGCTAGCAAAACCGCCGGGTTGAGGGAAGGGTTCAGACTGTGCCTGGGCCCTGTGGTCTCTTCCAGGTCAGTGTATGGCATTTCCTTCCCCTTGCCCCAGGCACCTGGGAGCATGTCTGCACGTGGAGAAAGACTTTCCCGTGGGAAGCCGGGTTTTGTCAAACGGGTCCCAGTGCTCTGCTCCTCTCTTTTCACTCCTGCTGCCAGAAGCCCAGGGAGGATGTGAGGGCTTAGAACATGGCTGGGCACTGTGGTTTCTTCCAGAGAAGTGGAGGGCACTTGCTTTACCTTGCCACAACCACTTGGGATAGGGTGTGCACCTCAGGAAAACTGTCTCCGTGGGAAGCCGGCTTTTTGCAAAGGGGTCTCAGGGCCGTGTGCCTCGGCTGTCCCTCCGGCTCCCCAAAGCACAGGGACGAGGTGAGGGGCTTAGACCATGCCTGGGCAATGTTGTTTCTTACACCTGGGTGTGTGGCATTTTGTTGAGCTGGCTACCCCCACTTGGGATAGGTGTTCCACAGCAAGCACCTATTGATCGTCGGAAGCCGTTTTTGCCCCAGGGGTCTCCGGGCTGTGTTCGTTGGGGTTGAACTCCTGGTAGCAAAACCGCCGGGTTGAGGGAAGGGTTCAGACTGTGCCTGGGCCCTGTGGTCTCTTCCAGGTCAGTGTATGGCATTTCCTTCCCCTTTCCACAGGCACCTGGGAGCATGTCTGCACGTGGAGAAAGACTTTCCCGTGGGAAGCCGGGTTTTGTCAAACGGGTCCCAGTGCTCTGCTCCTCTCTTTTCACTCCTGCTGTCAGAAGCCCAGGGAGGATGGGAGGGCTTAGAACATGGCTGGGCACTGTGGTTTCTTCCAGAGAAGTGGAGGGCATTTGCTTTACCTTGCCACAACCACTTGGGATAGGGTGTGCACCTCAGGAAAACTGTCTCCGTGGGAAGCCGGCTTTTTGCAAAGGGGTCTCAGGGCCGTGGGACTCGGGTGTCCCTCCGGCTCCCCAAAGCACAGGGACGAGGTGAGGGGCTTAGACCATGCCTGGGCAATGTTGTTTCTTACACCTGGGTGTGTGGCATTTTGTTGAGCTGGCTACCCCCACTTGGGATTGGTTTTCCACAGCAAGCGCATATTGTTCCTCGTAAGCCGTTTTTGCCTCAGGGGTCTCTGGGCTGTGTTCGTTGGGGTTGAACTCCTGCTAGCAAAACCGCCGGGTTGAGGGAAGGGTTCAGACTGTGCCTGGGCCCTGTGGTCTCTTCCAGGTCAGTGTATGGCATTTCCTTCCCCTTGCCACAGGCACCTGGGAGCATGTCTGCACGTGGAGAAAGACTTTCCCGTGGGAAGCCGGTTTTTGTCAAACGGGTCCCAGTGCTCTGCTCCTCTCTTTTCACTCCTGCTGCCAGAAGCCCAGGGAGGATGGGAGGGCTTAGAACATGGCTGGGCACTGTGGTTTCTTCCAGAGAAGTGGAGAGCATTTGCTTAACCTTGCCACAACCACTTGGGATAGGGTCTGCACCTCAGGAAAACTGTCTCCGTGGGAAGCCGGCTTTTTGCAAAGGGGTCTCAGGGCCGTGTGCCTCGGGTGTCCCTCCGGCTCCCCAAAGCACAGGGACGAGGTGAGGGGCTTAGACCATGCCTGGGCAATGTTGTTTCTTACACCTGGGTGTGTGGCATTTTGTTGAGCTGGCTACCCCCACTTGGGATAGGTGTTCCACAGCAAGCACCTATTTTTCGTCGGAAGCCGTTTTTGCCCCAGGGGTCTCCGGGCTGTGTTCGTTGGGGTTGAACTCCTGCTAGCAAAACCGCCGGGTTGAGGGAAGGGTTCAGACTGTGCCTGGGCCCTGTGGTCTCTTCCAGGTCAGTGTATGGCATTTCCTTCCCCTTGCCCCAGGCACCTGGGAGCATGTCTGCACGTGGAGAAAGACTTTCCCGTGGGAAGCCGGGTTTTGTCAAACGGGTCCCCGTGCTCTGCTCCTCTCTTTTCACTCCTGCTGCCAGAAGCCCAGGGAGGATGGGAGGGCTTAGAACATGGCTAGGCACTGTGGTTTCTTCCAGAGAAGTGGAGGGCATTTGCTTTACCTTGCCACAACCACTTGGGATAGGGTCTGCACCTCAGGAAAACTGTTTCCGTGGGAAGCCGGCTTTTTGCAAAGGGGTCTCAGGGCCGTGGGACTCGGGTGTCCCTCCGGCTCCCCAAAGCACAGGGACGAGGTGAGGGGCTTAGACCATGCCTGGGCAATGTTGTTTCTTACACCTGGGTGTGTGGCATTTTGTTGAGCTGGCTACCCCCACTTGGGATAGGTGTTCCACAGCAAGCACCTATTTTTCGTCGGAAGCCGTTTTTGCCCCAGGGGTCTCCGGGCTGTGTTCGTTGGGGTTGAACTCCTGCTAGCAAAACCGCCGGGTTGAGGGAAGGGTTCAGACTGTGCCTGGGCCCTGTGGTCTCTTCCAGGTCAGTGTATGGCATTTCCTTCCCCTTGCCACAGGCACCTGGGAGCATGTCTGCACGTGGAGAAAGACTTTCCCGTGGGAAGCCGGGTTTTGTCAAACGGGTCCCAGTGCTCTGCTCCTCTCTTTTCACTCCTGTTGTCAGAAGCCCAGGGAGGATGGGAGGGCTTAGAACATGGCTGGGCACTGTGGTTTCTTCCAGAGAAGTGGAGGGCATTTGCTTTACTTTGCCACAACCACTTGGGATAGGGTGTGCACCTCAGGAAAACTGTCTCCGTGGGAAGCCGGCTTTTTGCCAAGGGGTCTCAGGGCCGTGTGCCTCGGCTGTCCCTCCGGCTCCCCAAAGCACAGGGACGAGGTGAGGGGCTTAGACCATGCCTGGGCAATGTTGTTTCTTACACCTGGGTGTGTGGCATTTTGTTGAGCTGGCTACCCCCACTTGGGATAGGTGTTCCACAGCAAGCACCTATTGTTCGTCGGAAGACGTTTTTGACCCAGGGGTCTCCGGGCTGTGTTCGTTGGGGTTGAACTCCTGCTAGCAAAACCGCCGGGTTGAGGGAAGGGTTCAGACTGTGCCTGGGCCCTGTGGTCTCTTCCAGGTCAGTGTATGGCATTTCCTTCCCCTTGCCACAGGCACCTGGGAGCATGTCTGCACGTGGAGAAAGACTTTCCCGTGGGAAGCCGGGTTTTGTCAAACGGGTCCCAGTGCTCTGCTCCTCTCTTTTCACTCCTGCTGCCAGAAGCCCAGGGAGGATGGGAGGGCTTAGAACATGGCTGGGCACTGTGGTTTCTTCCAGAGAAGTGGAGGGCATTTGCTTTACCTTGCCACAACCACTTGGGATAGGGTGTGCAACTCAGGAAAACTGTTTCCGTGGGAAGCCGGCTTTTTCAAAGGGGTCTCAGGGCCGTGTGCCTCGGCTGTCCCTCCGGCTCCCCAAAGCACAGGGACGAGGTGAGGGGCTTAGACCATGCCTGGGCAATGTTGTTTCTTACACCTGGGTGTGTGGCATTTTGTTGAGCTGGCTACCCCCACTTGGGATAGGTGTTCCACAGCAAGCACCTATTGTTCGTCGGAAGCCGTTTTTGACCCAGGGGTCTCCGGGCTGTGTTCGTTGGGGTTGAACTCCTGCTAGCAAAACCGCCGGGTTGAGGGAAGGGTTCAGACTGTGCCTGGGCCCTGTGGTCTCTTCCAGGTCAGTGTATGGCATTTCCTTCCCCTTGCCCCAGGCACCTGGGAGCATGTCTGCACGTGGAGAAAGACTTTCCCGTGGGAAGCCGGGTTTTGTCAAACGGGTCCCAGTGCTCTGCTCCTCTCTTTTCACTCCTGCTGCCAGAAGCCCAGGGAGGATGGGAGGGCTTAGAACATGGCTGGGCACTGTGGTTTCTTCCAGAGAAGTGGAGGGCATTTGCTTTACCTTGCCACAACTACTTGGGATAGGGTGTGCACCTCAGGAAAACTGTTTCCGTGGGAAGCCGGCTTTTTCAAAGGGGTCTCAGGGCCTTGTGCCTCGGCTGTCCCTCCGGCTCCCCAAAGCACAGGGACGAGGTGAGGGGCTTAGACCATGCCTGGGCAATGTTGTTTCTTACACCTGGGTGTGTGGCATTTTGTTGAGCTGGCTACCCCCACTTGGGATAGGTGTTCCACAGCAAGCACCTATGGTTCGTCGGAAGCCGTTTTTGACCCAGGGGTTTCCGGGCTGTGTTCGTTGGGGTTGAACTCCTGCTAGCAAAACCGCCGGGTTGAGGGAAGGGTTCAGACTGTGCCTGGGCCCTGTGGTCTCTTCCAGGTCAGTGTATGGCATTTCCTTCCCCTTGCCCCAGGCACCTGGGAGCATGTCTGCACGTGGAGAAAGACTTTCCCGTGGGAAGCCGGGTTTTGTCAAACGGGTCCCAGTGCTCTGCTCCTCTCTTTTCACTCCTGCTGCCAGAAGCCCAGGGAGGATGTGAGGGCTTAGAACATGGCTGGGCACTGTGGTTTCTTCCAGAGAAGTGGAGGGCACTTGCTTTACCTTGCCACAACCACTTGGGATAGGTTGTGCACCTCAGGAAAACTGTCTCCGTGGGTAGCCGGCTTTTTGCAAAGGGGTCTCAGGGCCGTGTGCCTCGGCTGTCCCTCCGGCTCCCCAAAGCACAGGGACGAGGTGAGGGGCTTAGACCATGCCTGGGCAATGTTGTTTCTTACACCTGGGTGTGTGGCATTTTGTTGAGCTGGCTACCCCCACTTGGGATAGGTGTTCCACAGCAAGCACCTATTGATCGTCGGAAGCCGTTTTTGCCCCAGGGGTCTCCGGGCTGTGTTCGTTGGGGTTGAACTCCTGGTAGCAAAACCGCCGGGTTGAGGGAAGGGTTCAGACTGTGCCTGGGCCCTGTGGTCTCTTCCAGGTCAGTGTATGGCATTTCCTTCCCCTTGCCACAGGCACCTGGGAGCATGTCTGCACGTGGAGAAAGACTTTCCCGTGGGAAGCCGGGTTTTGTCAAACGGGTCCCAGTGCTCTGCTCCTCTCTTTTCACTCCTGCTGTCAGAAGCCCAGGGAGGATGGGAGGGCTTAGAACATGGCTGGGCACTGTGGTTTCTTCCAGAGAAGTGGAGGGCATTTGCTTTACCTTGCCACAACCACTTGGGATAGGGTGTGCACCTCAGGAAAACTGTCTCCGTGGGAAGCCGGCTTTTTGCAAAGGGGTCTCAGGGCCGTGGGACTCGGGTGTCCCTCCGGCTCCCCAAAGCACAGGGACGAGGTGAGGGGCTTAGACCATGCCTGGGCAATGTTGTTTCTTACACCTGGGTGTGTGGCATTTTGTTGAGCTGGCTACCCCCACTTGGGATTGGTTTTCCACAGCAAGCGCATATTGTTCGTCGTAAGCCGTTTTTGCCTCAGGGGTCTCTGGGCTGTGTTCGTTGGGGTTGAACTCCTGCTAGCAAAACCGCCGGGTTGAGGGAAGGGTTCAGACTGTGCCTGGGCCCTGTGGTCTCTTCCAGGTCAGTGTATGGCATTTCCTTCCCCTTGCCACAGGCACCTGGGAGCATGTCTGCTCGTGGAGAAAGACTTTCCCGTGGGAAGCCGGTTTTTGTCAAACGGGTCCCAGTGCTCTGCTCCTCTCTTTTCACTCCTGCTGCCAGAAGCCCAGGGAGGATGGGAGGGCTTAGAACATGGCTGGGCACTGTGGTTTCTTCCAGAGAAGTGGAGAGCATTTGCTTAACCTTGCCACAACCACTTGGGATAGGGTCTGCACCTCAGGAAAACTGTCTCCGTGGGAAGCCGGCTTTTTGCAAAGGGGTCTCAGGGCCGTGTGCCTCGGCTGTCCCTCCGGCTCCCCAAAGCACAGGGACGAGGTGAGGGGCTTAGAACATGCCTGGGCAATGTTGTTTCTTACACCTGGGTGTGTGGCATTTTGTTGAGCTGGCTACCCCCACTTGGGATAGGTGTTCCACAGCAAGCACCTATTGTTCGTCGGAAGACGTTTTTGACCCAGGGGTCTCCGGGCTGTGTTCGTTGGGGTTGAACTCCTGCTAGCAAAACCGCCGGGTTGAGGGAAGGGTTCAGACTGTGCCTGGGCCCTGTGGTCTCTTCCAGGTCAGTGTATGGCATTTCCTTCCCCTTGCCCCAGGCACCTGGGAGCATGTCTGCACGTGGAGAAAGACTTTCCCGTGGGAAGCCGGGTTTTGTCAAACGGGTCCCCGTGCTCTGCTCCTCTCTTTTCACTCCTGCTGCCAGAAGCCCAGGGAGGATGGGAGGGCTTAGAACATGGCTGGGCACTGTGGTTTCTTCCAGAGAAGTGGAGGGCATTTGCTTTACCTTGCCACAACCACTTGGGATAGGGTCTGTACCTCAGGAAAACTGTTTCCGTGGGAAGCCGGCTTTTTGCAAAGGGGTCTCAGGGCCGTGGGACTCGGGTGTCCCTCCGGCTCCCCAAAGCACAGGGACGAGGTGAGGGGCTTAGGCCATGCCTGGGCAATGTTGTTTCTTACACCTGGGTGTGTGGCATTTTGTTGAGCTGGCTACCCCCACTTGGGATAGGTGTTCCACAGCAAGCACCTATTTTTCGTCGGAAGCCGTTTTTGCCCCAGGGGTCTCCGGGCTGTGTTCGTTGGGGTTGAACTCCTGCTAGCAAAACCGCCGGGTTGAGGGAAGGGTTCAGACTGTGCCTGGGCCCTGTGGTCTCTTCCAGGTCAGTGTATGGCATTTCCTTCCCCTTGCCCCAGGCACCTGGGAGCATGTCTGCACGTGGAGAAAGACTTTCCCGTGGGAAGCCGGGTTTTGTCAAACGGGTCCCCGTGCTCTGCTCCTCTCTTTTCACTCCTGCTGCCAGAAGCCCAGGGAGGATGGGAGGGCTTAGAACATGGCTGGGCACTGTGGTTTCTTCCAGAGAAGTGGAGGGCATTTGCTTTACCTTGCCACAACCACTTGGGATAGGGTGTGCACCTCAGGAAAACTGTTTCCGTGGGAAGCCAGCTTTTTCAAAGGGGTCTCAGGGCCGTGTGCCTCGGCTGTCCCTCCGGCTCCCCAAAGCACAGGGACGAGGTGAGGGGCTTAGACCATGCCTGGGCAATGTTGTTTCTTACTCCTGGGTGTGTGGCATTTTGTTGAGCTGGCTACCCCCACTTGGGATAGGTGTTCCACAGCAAGCACCTATTGTTCGTCGGAAGCCGTTTTTGCCCCAGGGGTCTCCGGGCTGTGTTCGTTGGGGTTGAACTCCGGCTAGCAAACCCGCCGGGTTGAGGGAAGTGTTCAGACTGTGCCTGGGCCCTGTGGTTTCTTCCAGGTCAGTGTATGGCATTTCCTTCCCCTTGCCACAGGCACCTGGGAGCATGTCTGCACGTGGAGAAAGACTTTCCCGTGGGAAGCCGGGTTTTGTCAAACGGGTCCCCGTGCTCTGCTCCTCTCTTTTCACTCATGCTGTCAGAAGCCCAGGGAGGATGGGAGGGCTTAGAACATGGCTGGGCACTGTGGTTTCTTCCAGAGAAGTGGAGGGCATTTGCTTTACCTTGCCACAACCACTTGGGATAGGGTGTGCACCTCAGGAAAACTGTCTCCGTGGGAAGCCGGCTTTTTGCAAAGGGGTCTCAGGGCCGTGGGACTCGGGTGTCCCTCCGGCTCCCCAAAGCACAGGGACGAGGTGAGGGGCTTAGACCATGCCTGGGCAATGTTGTTTCTTACACCTGGGTGTGTGGCATTTTGTTGAGCTGGCTACCCCCACTTGGGATTGGTTTTCCACAGCAAGCGCATATTGTTCGTCGTAAGCCGTTTTTGCCTCAGGGGTCTCTGGGCTGTGTTCGTTGGGGTTGAACTCCTGCTAGCAAAACCGCCGGGTTGAGGGAAGGGTTCAGACTGTGCCTGGGCCCTGTGGTCTCTTCCAGGTCAGTGTATGGCATTTCCTTCCCCTTGCCCCAGGCACCTGGGAGCATGTCTGCACGTGGAGAAAGACTTTCCCGTGGGAAGCCGGGTTTTGTCAAACGGGTCCCAGTGCTCTGCTCCTCTCTTTTCACTCCTGCTGCCAGAAGCCCAGGGAGGATGGGAGGGCTTAGAACATGGCTGGGCACTGTGGTTTCTTCCAGAGAAGTGGAGGGCATTTGCTTTACCTTGCCACAACCACTTGGGATAGGGTGTGCACCTCAGGAAAACTGTCTCCGTGGGAAGCCGGCTTTTTGCAAAGGGGTCTCAGGGCCGTGTGCCTCGGCTGTCCCTCCGGCTCCCCAAAGCACAGGGACGAGGTGAGGGGCTTAGACCATGCCTGGGCAATGTTGTTTCTTACACCTGGGTGTGTGGCATTTTGTTGAGCTGGCTACCCCCACTTGGGATAGGTGTTCCACAGCAAGCACCTATTGATCGTCGGAAGCCGTTTTTGCCCCAGGGGTCTCCGGGCTGTGTTCGTTGGGGTTGAACTCCTGCTAGCAAAACCGCCGGGTTGAGGGAAGGGTTCAGACTGTGCCTGGGCCCTGTGGTCTCTTCCAGGTCAGTGTATGGCATTTCCTTCCCCTAGCCACAGGCACCTGGGAGCATGTCTGCACGTGGAGAAAGACTTTCCCGTGGGAAGCCGGGTTTTGTCAAACGGGTCCCAGTGCTCTGCTCCTCTCTTTTCACTCCTGTTGTCAGAAGCCCAGGGAGGATGGGAGGGCTTAGAACATGGCTGGGCACTGTGGTTTCTTCCAGAGAAGTGGAGGGCATTTGCTTTACTTTGCCACAACCACTTGGGATAGGGTGTGCACCTCAGGAAAACTGTCTCCGTGGGAAGCCGGCTTTTTGCCAAGGGGTCTCAGGGCCGTGTGCCTCGGCTGTCCCTCCGGCTCCCCAAAGCACAGGGACGAGGTGAGGGGCTTAGACCATGCCTGGGCAATGTTGTTTCTTACACCTGGGTGTGTGGCATTTTGTTGAGCTGGCTACCCCCACTTGGGATAGGTGTTCCACAGCAAGCACCTATTGTTCGTCGGAAGACGTTTTTGACCCAGGGGTCTCCGGGCTGTGTTCGTTGGGGTTGAACTCCTGCTAGCAAAACCGCCGGGTTGAGGGAAGGGTTCAGACTGTGCCTGGGCCCTGTGGTCTCTTCCAGGTCAGTGTATGGCATTTCCTTCCCCTTGCCACAGGCACCTGGGAGCATGTCTGCACGTGGAGAAAGACTTTCCCGTGGGAAGCCGGGTTTTGTCAAACGGGTCCCAGTGCTCTGCTCCTCTCTTTTCACTCCTGCTGCCAGAAGCCCAGGGAGGATGGGAGGGCTTAGAACATGGCTGGGCACTGTGGTTTCTTCCAGAGAAGTGGAGGGCATTTGCTTTACCTTGCCACAACCACTTGGGATAGGGTGTGCAACTCAGGAAAACTGTTTCCGTGGGAAGCCGGCTTTTTCAAAGGGGTCTCAGGGCCGTGTGCCTCGGCTGTCCCTCCGGCTCCCCAAAGCACAGGGACGAGGTGAGGGGCTTAGACCATGCCTGGGCAATGTTGTTTCTTACACCTGGGTGTGTGGCATTTTGTTGAGCTGGCTACCCCCACTTGGGATAGGTGTTCCACAGCAAGCACCTATTGTTCGTCGGAAGCCGTTTTTGACCCAGGGGTCTCCGGGCTGTGTTCGTTGGGGTTGAACTCCTGCTAGCAAAACCGCCGGGTTGAGGGAAGGGTTCAGACTGTGCCTGGGCCCTGTGGTCTCTTCCAGGTCAGTGTATGGCATTTCCTTCCCCTTGCCACAGGCACCTGGGAGCATGTCTGCACGTGGAGAAAGACTTTCCCGTGGGAAGCCGGGTTTTGTCAAACGGGTCCCAGTGCTCTGCTCCTCTCTTTTCACTCCTGTTGTCAGAAGCCCAGGGAGGATGGGAGGGCTTAGAACATGGCTGGGCACTGTGGTTTCTTCCAGAGAAGTGGAGGGCATTTGCTTTACTTTGCCACAACCACTTGGGATAGGGTGTGCACCTCAGGAAAACTGTCTCCGTGGGAAGCCGGCTTTTTGCCAAGGGGTCTCAGGGCCGTGTGCCTCGGCTGTCCCTCCGGCTCCCCAAAGCACAGGGACGAGGTGAGGGGCTTAGACCATGCCTGGGCAATGTTGTTTCTTACACCTGGGTGTGTGGCATTTTGTTGAGCTGGCTACCCCCACTTGGGATAGGTGTTCCACAGCAAGCACCTATTGTTCGTCGGAAGACGTTTTTGACCCAGCGGTCTCCGGGCTGTGTTCGTTGGGGTTGAACTCCTGCTAGCAAAACCGCCGGGTTGAGGGAAGGGTTCAGACTGTGCCTGGGCCCTGTGGTCTCTTCCAGGTCAGTGTATGGCATTTCCTTCCCCTTGCCACAGGCACCTGGGAGCATGTCTGCACGTGGAGAAAGACTTTCCCGTGGGAAGCCGGGTTTTGTCAAACGGGTCCCAGTGCTCTGCTCCTCTCTTTTCACTCCTGCTGCCAGAAGCCCAGGGAGGATGGGAGGGCTTAGAACATGGCTGGGCACTGTGGTTTCTTCCAGAGAAGTGGAGGGCATTTGCTTTACCTTGCCACAACCACTTGGGATAGGGTGTGCAACTCAGGATAACTGTTTCCATGGGAAGCCGGCTTTTTCAAAGGGTTCTCAGGGCCGTGTGCCTCGGCTGTCCCTCCGGCTCCCCAAAGCACAGGGACGAGGTGAGGGGCTTAGACCATGCCTGGGCAATGTTGTTTCTTACACCTGGGTGTGTGGCATTTTGTTGAGCTGGCTACCCCCACTTGGGATAGGTGTTCCACAGCAAGCACCTATTGTTCGTCGGAAGACGTTTTTGACCCAGGGGTCTCCGGGCTGTGTTCGTTGGGGTTGAACTCCTGCTAGCAAAACCGCCGGGTGAGGGAAGGGTTCAGACTGTGCCTGGGCCCTGTGGTCTCTTCCAGGTCAGTGTATGGCATTTCCTTCCCCTTGCCCCAGGCACCTGGGAGCATGTCTGCACGTGGAGAAAGACTTTCCCGTGGGAAGCCGGGTTTTGTCAAACGGGTCCCAGTGCTCTGCTCCTCTCTTTTCACTCCTGCTGCCAGAAGCCCAGGGAGGATGGGAGGGCTTAGAACATGGCTGGGCACTGTGGTTTCTTCCAGAGAAGTGGAGGGCATTTGCTTTACCTTGCCACAACTACTTGGGATAGGGTGTGCACCTCAGGAAAACTGTTTCCGTGGGAAGCCGGCTTTTTCAAAGGGGTCTCAGGGCCTTGTGCCTCGGCTGTCCCTCCGGCTCCCCAAAGCACAGGGACGAGGTGAGGGGCTTAGACCATGCCTGGGCAATGTTGTTTCTTACACCTGGGTGTGTGGCATTTTGTTGAGCTGGCTACCCCCACTTGGGATAGGTGTTCCACAGCAAGCACCTATTGTTCGTCGGAATCCGCTTTTGACCCAGGGGTTTCCGGGCTGTGTTCGTTGGGGTTGAACTCCTGCTAGCAAAACCGCCGGGTTGAGGGAAGGGTTCACACTGTGCCTGGGCCCTGTGGTCTCTTCCAGGTCAGTGTATGGCATTTCCTTCCCCTTGCCCCAGGCACCTGGGAGCATGTCTGCACGTGGAGAAAGACTTTCCCGTGGGTAGCCGGGTTTTGTCAAACGGGTCCCAGTGCTCTGCTCCTCTCTTTTCACTCCTGCTGCCAGAAGCCCAGGGAGGATGGGAGGGCTTAGAACATGGCTGGGCACTGTGGTTTCTTCCAGAGAAGTGGAGGGCACTTGCTTTACCTCGCCACAACCACTTGGGATAGGGTGTGCACCTCAGGAAAACTGTCTCCGTGGGAAGCCGGCTTTTTGCAAAGGGGTCTCAGGGCCGTGTGCCTCGGCTGTCCCTCCGGCTCCCCAAAGCACAGGGACGAGGTGAGGGGCTTAGACCATGCCTGGGCAATGTTGTTTCTTACACCTGGGTGTGTGGCATTTTGTTGAGCTGGCTACCCCCACTTGGGATAGGTGTTCCACAGCAAGCACCTATTGATCGTCGGAAGCCGTTTTTGCCCCAGGGGTCTCCGGGCTGTGTTCGTTGGGGTTGAACTCCTGCTAGCAAAACCGCCGGGTTGAGGGAAGGGTTCAGACTGTGCCTGGGCCCTGTGGTCTCTTCCAGGTCAGTGTATGGCATTTCCTTCCCGTTGCCACAGGCACCTGGGAGCATGTCTGCACGTGGAGAAAGACTTTCCCGTGGGAAGCCGGGTTTTGTCAAACGGGTCCCAGTGCTCTGCTCCTCTCTTTTCACTCCTGCTGTCAGAAGCCCAGGGAGGATGGGAGGGCTTAGAACATGGCTGGGCACTGTGGTTTCTTCCAGAGAAGTGGAGGGCATTTGCTTTACTTTGCCACAACCACTTGGGATAGGGTGTGCACCTCAGGAAAACTGTCTCCGTGGGAAGCCGGCTTTTTGCCAAGGGGTCTCAGGGCCGTGTGCCTCGGCTGTCCCTCCGGCTCCCCAAAGCACAGGGACGAGGTGAGGGGCTTAGACCATGCCTGGGCAATGTTGTTTCTTACACCTGGGTGTGTGGCATTTTGTTGAGCTGGCTACCCCCACTTGGGATAGGTGTTCCTCAGCAAGCACCTATTGTTCGTCGGAAGCCGTTTTTGCCCCAGGGGTCTCCGGGCTGTGTTCGTTGGGGTTGAACTCCTGCTAGCAAAACCGCCGGGTTGAGGGAAGGGTTCAGACTGTGCCTGGGCCCTGTGGTCTCTTCCAGGTCAGTGTATGGCATTTCCTTCCCCTTGCCACAGGCACCTGGGAGCATGTCTGCACGTGGAGAAAGACTTTCCCGTGGGAAGCCGGGTTTTGTCAAACGGGTCCCAGTGCTCTGCTCCTCTCTTTTCACTCCTGCTGCCAGAAGCCCAGGGAGGATGGGAGGGCTTAGAACATGGCTGGGCACTGTGGTTTCTTCCAGAGAAGTGGAGGGCATTTGCTTTACCTTGCCACAACCACTTGGGATAGGGTGTGCACCTCAGGAAAACTGTCTCCGTGGGAAGCCGGCTTTTTGCCAAGGGGTCTCAGGGCCGTGTGCCTCGGCTGTCCCTCCGGCTCCCCAAAGCACAGGGACGAGGTGAGGGGCTTAGACCATGCCTGGGCAATGTTGTTTCTTACACCTGGGTGTGTGGCATTTTGTTGAGCTGGCTACCCCCACTTGGGATAGGTGTTCCACAGCAAGCACCTATTTTTCGTCGGAAGCCGTTTTTGCCCCAGGGGTCTCCGGGCTGTGTTCGTTGGGGTTGAACTCCTGCTAGCAAAACCGCCGGGTTGAGGGAAGGGTTCAGACTGTGCCTGGGCCCTGTGGTCTCTTCCAGGTCAGTGTATGGCATTTCCTTCCCCTTGCCCCAGGCACCTGGGAGCATGTCTGCACGTGGAGAAAGACTTTCCCGTGGGAAGCCGGGTTTTGTCAAACGGGTTCCCGTGCTCTGCTCCTCTCTTTTCACTCCTGCTGCCAGAAGCCCAGGGAGGATGGGAGGGCTTAGAACATGGCTGGGCACTGTGGTTTCTTCCAGAGAAGTGGAGGGCACTTGCTTTACCTTGCCACAACCACTTGGGATAGGGTGTGCACCTCAGGAAAACTGTCTCCGTGGGAAGCCGGCTTTTTGCAAAGGGGTCTCAGGGCCGTGTGCCTCGGCTGTCCCTCCGGCTCCCCAAAGCACAGGGACGAGGTGAGGGGCTTAGACCATGCCTGGGCAATGTTGTTTCTTACACCTGGGTGTGTGGCATTTTGTTGAGCTGGCTACCCCCACTTGGGATAGGTGTTCCACAGCAAGCACCTATTGATCGTCGGAAGCCGTTTTTGCCCCAGGGGTCTCCGGGCTGTGTTCGTTGGGGTTGAACTCCTGCTAGCAAAACCGCCGGGTTGAGGGAAGGGTTCAGACTGTGCCTGGGCCCTGTGGTCTCTTCCAGGTCAGTGTATGGCATTTCCTTCCCCTTGCCACAGGCACCTGGGAGCATGTCTGCACGTGGAGAAAGACTTTCCCGTGGGAAGCCGGGTTTTGTCAAACGGGTCCCAGTGCTCTGCTCCTCTCTTTTCACTCCTGCTGTCAGAAGCGCAGGGAGGATGGGAGGGCTTAGAACATGGCTGGGCACTGTGGTTTCTTCCAGAGAAGTGGAGGGCATTTGCTTTACTTTGCCACAACCACTTGGGATAGGGTGTGCACCTCAGGAAAACTGTCTCCGTGGGAAGCCGGCTTTTTGCCAAGGGGTCTCAGGGCCGTGTGCCTCGGCTGTCCCTCCGGCTCCCCAAAGCACAGGGACGAGGTGAGGGGCTTAGACCATGCCTGGGCAATGTTGTTTCTTACACCTGGGTGTGTGGCATTTTGTTGAGCTGGCTACCCCCACTTGGGATAGGTGTTCCACAGCAAGCACCTATTGTTCGTCGGAAGACGTTTTTGACCCAGGGGTCTCCGGGCTGTGTTCGTTGGGGTTGAACTCCTGCTAGCAAAACCGCCGGGTTGAGGGAAGGGTTCAGACTGTGCCTCGGCCCTGTGGTCTCTTCCAGGTCAGTGTATGGCATTTCCTTCCCCTTGCCACAGGCACCTGGGAGCATGTCTGCACGTGGAGAAAGACTTTCCCGTGGGAAGCCGGGTTTTGTCAAACGGGTCCCAGTGCTCTGCTCCTCTCTTTTCACTCCTGCTGCCAGAAGCCCAGGGAGGATGGGAGGGCTTAGAACATGGCTGGGCACTGTGGTTTCTTCCAGAGAAGTGGAGGGCATTTGCTTTACCTTGCCACAACTACTTGGGATAGGGTGTGCACCTCAGGAAAACTGTTTCCGTGGGAAGCCGGCTTTTTCAAAGGGGTCTCAGGGCCTTGTGCCTCGGCTGTCCCTCCGGCTCCCCAAAGCACAGGGACGAGGTGAGGGGCTTAGACCATGCCTGGGCAATGTTGTTTCTTACATCTGGGTGTGTGGCATTTTGTTGAGCTGGCTACCCCCACTTGGGATAGGTGTTCCACAGCAAGCACCTATTGTTCGTCGGAAGCCGTTTTTGACCCAGGGGTTTCCGGGCTGTGTTCGTTGGGGTTGAACTCCTGCTAGCAAAACCGCCGGGTTGAGGGAAGTGTTCACACTGTGCCTGGGCCCTGTGGTCTCTTCCAGGTCAGTGTATGGCATTTCCTTCCCCTTGCCCCAGGCACCTGGGAGCATGTCTGCACGTGGAGAAAGACTTTCCCGTGGGTAGCCGGGTTTTGTCAAACGGGTCCCAGTGCTCTGCTCCTCTCTTTTCACTCCTGCTGCCAGAAGCCCAGGGAGGATGGGAGGGCTTAGAACATGGCTGGGCACTGTGGTTTCTTCCAGAGAAGTGGAGGGCACTTGCTTTACCTTGCCACAACCACTTGGGATAGGGTGTGCACCTCAGGAAAACTGTCTCCGTGGGAAGCCGGCTTTTTGCAAAGGGGTCTCAGGGCCGTGTGCCTCGGCTGTCCCTCCGGCTCCCCAAAGCACAGGGACGAGGTGAGGGGCTTAGACCATGCCTGGGCAATGTTGTTTCTTACACCTGGGTGTGTGGCATTTTGTTGAGCTGGCTACCCCCACTTGGGATAGGTGTTCCACAGCAAGCACCTATTGATCGTCGGAAGCCGTTTTTGCCCCAGGGGTCTCCGGGCTGTGTTCGTTGGGGTTGAACTCCTGCTAGCAAAACCGCCGGGTTGAGGGAAGGGTTCAGACTGTGCCTGGGCCCTGTGGTCTCTTCCAGGTCAGTGTATGGCATTTCCTTCCCCTTGCCCCAGGCACCTGGGAGCATGTCTGCACGTGGAGAAAGACTTTCCCGTGGGAAGCCGGTTTTTGTCAAACGGGTTCCCGTGCTCTGCTCCTCTCTTTTCACTCCTGCTGCCAGAAGCCCAGGGAGGATGGGAGGGCTTAGAACATGGCTGGGCACTGTGGTTTCTTCCAGAGAAGTGGAGGGCATTTGCTTTACCTTGCCACAACCACTTGGGATAGGGTGTGCAACTCAGGAAAACTGTTTCCGTGGGAAGCCGGCTTTTTCAAAGGGGTCTCAGGGCCGTGTGCCTCGGCTGTCCCTCCGGCTCCCCAAAGCACAGGGACGAGGTGAGGGGCTTAGACCATGCCTGGGCAATGTTGTTTCTTACACCTGGGTGTGTGGCATTTTGTTGAGCTGGCTACCCCCACTTGGGATAGGTGTTCCACAGCAAGCACCTATTGTTCGTCGGAAGCCGTTTTTGCCCCAGGGGTCTCCGGGCTGTGTTCGTTGGGGTTGAACTCCTGCTAGCAAAACCGCGGGGTTGAGGGAAGGGTTCAGACTGTGCCTGGGCCCTGTGGTCTCTTCCAGGTCAGTGTATGGCATTTCCTTCCCCTTGCCCCAGGCACCTGGGAGCATGTCTGCACGTGGAGAAAGACTTTCCCGTGGGAAGCCGGGTTTTGTCAAACGGGTTCCCGTGCTCTGCTCCTCTCTTTTCACTCCTGCTGCCAGAAGCCCAGGGAGGATGGGAGGGCTTAGAACATGGCTGGGCACTGTGGTTTCTTCCAGAGAAGTGGAGGGCATTTGCTTTACCTTGCCACAACCACTTGGGATAGGGTCTGCACCTCAGGAAAACTGTCTCCGTGGGAAGCCGGCTTTTTGCAAAGGTTTCTCAGGGCCGTGTGCCTCGGCTGTCCCTCCGGCTCCCCAAAGCACAGGGACGAGTTGAGGGGCTTAGACCATGCCTGGGCAATGTTGTTTCTTACACCTGGGTGTGTGGCATTTTGTTGAGCTGGCTACCCCCACTTGGGATAGGTGTTCCACAGCAAGCACCTATTGTTCGTCGGAAGCCGTTTTTGCCCCAGGGGTCTCCGGGCTGTGTTCGTTGGGGTTGAACTCCTGCTAGCAAAACCGCCGGGTTGAGGGAAGGGTTCAGACTGTGCCTGGGCCCTGTGGTCTCTTCCAGGAAAGTATATGGCATTTCCTTCCCCTTGCCCCAGGCACCTGGGAGCATGTCTGCACGTGGAGAAAGACTTTCCCGTGGGAAGCCGGGTTTTGTCAAACGGGTCCCAGTGCTCTGCACCTCTCTTTTCACTCCTGCTGTCAGAAGCCCAGGGAGGATGGGAGGGCTTAGAACATGGCTGGGCACTGTGGTTTCTTCCAGAGAAGTGGAGGGCATTTGCTTTACCTTGCCACAACCACTTGGGATAGGGTCTGCACCTCAGGAAAACCTTTTCCGTGGGAAGCCGGCTTTTTGCAAAGGGGTCTCAGGGCCGTGGGACTCGGGTGTCCCTCCGGCTCCCCAAAGCACAGGGACGAGGTGAGGGGCTTAGACCATGCCTGGGCAATGTTGTTTCTTACACCTGGGTGTGTGGCATTTTGTTGAGCTGGCTACCCCCACTTGGGATTGGTTTTCCACAGCAAGCGCATATTGTTCGTCGGAAGCCGTTTTTGCCTCAGGGGTCTCCGGGCTGTGTTCGTTGGGGTTGAACTCCTGCTAGCAAAACCGCCGGGTTGAGGGAAGGGTTCAGACTGTGCCTGGGCCTTGTGGTCTCTTCCAGGTCAGTGTATGGCATTTCCTTCCCCTTGCCCCAGGCACCTGGGAGCATGTCTGCACGTGGAGAAAGACTTTCCCGTGGGAAGCCGGGTTTTGTCAAACGGGTCCCAGTGCTCTGCTCCTCTCTTTTCACTCCTGCTGCCAGAAGCCCAGGGAGGATGGGAGGGCTTAGAACATGGCTGGGCACTGTGGTTTCTTCCAGAGAAGTGGAGGGCATTTGCTTTACCTTGCCACAACCACTTGGGATAGGGTGTGCACCTCAGGAAAACTGTCTCCGTGGGAAGCCGGCTTTTTGCAAAGGGGTCTCAGGGCCGTGTGCCTCGGCTGTCCCTCCGGCTCCCCAAAGCACAGGGACGAGGTGAGGGGCTTAGACCATGCCTGGGCAATGTTGTTTCTTACACCTGGGTGTGTGGCATTTTGTTGAGCTGGCTACCCCCACTTGAGATAGGTGTTCCACAGCAAGCACCTATTGTTCGTCGGAAGCCGTTTTTGCCCCAGGGGTCTCCGGGCTGTGTTCGTTGGGGTTGAACTCCTGCTAGCAAAACCGCCGGGTTGAGGGAAGGGTTTAGACTGTGCCTGGGCCCTGTGGTCTCTTCCAGGTCAGTGTATGGAATTTCCTTCCCCTTGCCACAGGCACCTGGGAGCATGTCTGCACGTGGAGAAAGACTTTCCCGTGGGAAGCCGGGTTTTGTCAAACGGGTCCCAGTGCTCTGCTCCTCTCTTTTCACTCCTGCTGCCAGAAGCCCAGGGAGGATGGGAGGGCTTAGAACATGGCTGGGCACTGTGGTTTCTTCCAGAGAAGTGGAGGGCATTTGCTTTACCTTGCCACAACCACTTGGGATAGGGTCTGCACCTCAGGAAAACTGTCTCCGTGGGAAGCCGGCTTTTTGCCAAGGGGTCTCAGGGCCGTGTGCCTCGGCTGTCCCTCCGGCTCCCCAAAGCACAGGGACGAGGTGAGGGGCTTAGACCATGCCTGGGCAATGTTGTTTCTTACACCTGGGTGTGTGGCATTTTGTTGAGCTGGCTACCCACACTTGGGATAGGTGTTCCACAGCAAGCACCTATTGTTCGTCGGAAGCCGTTTTTGCCCCAGGGGTCTCCGGGCTGTGTTCGTTGGGGTTGAACTCCTGCTAGCCAACCCGCCGGGTTGAGGGAAGGGTTCAGACTGTGCCTGGGCCCTGTGGTCTCTTCCAGGTCAGTGTATGGCATTTCCTTCCCCTTGCCCCAGGCACCTGGGAGCATGTCTGCACGTGGAGAAAGACTTTCCCGTGGGAAGCCCGGTTTTGTCAAACGGGTCCCAGTGCTCTGCTCCTCTCTTTTCACTCCTGCTGTCAGAAGCCCAGGGAGGATGGGAGGGCTTAGAACATGGCTGGGCACTGTGGTTTCTTCCAGAGAAGTGGAGGGCATTTGCTTTACCTTGCCACAACCACTTGGGATAGGGTCTGCACCTCAGGAAAACTGTTTCCGTGGGAAGCCGGCTTTTTGCAAAGGGGTCTCAGGGCCGTGTGCCTCGGCTGTCCCTCCGGCTCCCCAAAGCACAGGGACGAGGTGAGGGGCTTAGACCATGCCTGGGCAATGTTGTTTCTTACACCTGGGTGTGTGGCATTTTGTTGAGCTGGCTACCCCCACTTGGGATTGGTTTTCCACAGCAAGCGCATATTGTTCGTCGGAAGCCGTTTTTGCCTCAGGGGTCTCCGGGCTGTGTTCGTTGGGGTTGAACTCCTGCTAGCAAAAACGCCGGGTTGACGGAACGGTTCAGACTGTGCCTGGGCCCTGTGGTCTCTTCCAGGTCAGTGTATGGCATTTCCTTCCCCTTGCCGCAGGCACCTGGGAGCATGTCTGCACGTGGAGAAAGACTTTCCCGTGGGAAGCCGGGTTTTGTCAAACGGGTCCCAGTGCTCTGCTCCTCTCTTTTCACTCCTGCTGTCAGAAGCCCAGGGAGGATGGGAGGGCTTAGAACATGGCTGGGCACTGTGGTTTCTTCCAGAGAAGTGGAGGGCATTTGCTTTACCTTGCCACAACCACTTGGGATAGGGTCTGCACCTCAGGAAAACTGTTTCCGTGGGAAGCCGGCTTTTTGCAAAGGGGTCTCAGGGCCGTGTGCCTCGGCTGTCCGTCCGGATCCCCAAAGCACAGGGATGAGGTGAGGGGCTTAGACCATGCCTGGGCAATGTTGTTTCTTACACCTGGGTGTGTGGCATTTTGTTGAGCTGGCTACCCCCACTTGGGATAGGTATTCCACAGCAAGCACCTATTTTTCGTCGGAAGCGGTTTTTGCCCCAGGGGTCTCCGGGCTATGTTCGTTGGGGTTGAACTCCTGCTAGCAAAACCGCCGGGTTGAGGGAAGGGTTCAGACTGTGCCTGGGCCCTGTGGTCTCTTCCAGGTCAGTGTATGGCATTTCCTTCCCCTTGCCCCAGGCACCTGGGAGCATGTCTGCACGTGGAGAAAGACTTTCCCGTGGGAAGCCGGGTTTTGTCAAACGGGTCCCTGTGCTCTGCTCCTCTCTTTTCACTCCTGCTGTCAGAAGCCCAGGGAGGATGGGAGGGCTTAGAACATGGCTGGGCACTGTGGTTTCTTCCAGAGAAGTGGAGGGCATTTGCTTTACCTTGCCACAACCACTTGGGATAGTGTGTGCACCTCAGGAAAACTGTCTCCGTGGGAAGCCGGCTTTTTCAAAGGGGTCTCAGGGCCGTGTGCCTCGGCTGTCCCTCCGGCTCCCCAAAGCACAGGGACGAGGTGAGGGGCTTAGACCATGCCTGGGCAATGTTGTTTCTTACACCTGGGTGTGTGGCATTTTGTTGAGCTGGCTACCCCCACTTGGGATAGGTGTTCCACAGCAAGCACCTATTGTTCGTCGGAAGCCGTTTTTGCCCCAGGGGTCTCCGGGCTTGTTTGTTGGGTTTGAACTCCTGCTAGCAAAACCGCCGGGTTGAGGGAAGGGTTCAGACTGTGCCTGGGCCCTGTGGTCTCTTCCAGGTCAGTGTATGGCATTTCCTTCCCCTTGCCCCAGGCACCTGGGAGCATGTCTGCACGTGGAGAAAGACTTTCCCGTGGGAAGCCGGGTTTTGTCAAACGGGTCCCAGTGCTCTGCTCCTCTCTTTTCACTCCTGCTGCCAGAAGCCCAGGGAGGATGGGAGGGCTTAGAACATGGCTGGGCACTGTGGTTTCTTCCAGAGAAGGGGAGGGCATTTGCTTTACCTTGCCACAACCACTTGGGATAGGGTCTGCACCTCAGGAAAACTGTCTCCGTGGGAAGCCGGCTTTTTGCAAAGGGGTCTCAGGGCCGTGTGCCTCGGCTGTCCCTCCGGCTCCCCAAAGCACAGGGACGAGGTGAGGGGCTTAGACCATGCCTGGGCAATGTTGTTTCTTACACCTGGGTGTGTGGCATTTTGTTGAGCTGCCTACCCCCACTTGGGATAGGTGTTCCACAGCAAGCACCTATTGTTCGTCGGAAGCCGTTTTTGCCCCAGGGGTCTCCGGGCTGTGTTCGTTGGGGTTGAACTCCTGCTAGCAAAACCGCCGGGTTGAGGGAAGGGTTCAGACTGTGCCTGGGCCCTGTGGTCTCTTCCAGGTCAGTGTATGGCATTTCCTTCCCCTTGCCCCAGGCACCTGGGAGCATGTCTGCACGTGGAGAAAGACTTTCCCGTGGGAAGCTGGGTTTTGTCAAACGGGTCCCCGTGCTCTGCTCCTCTATTTTCACTCATGCTGTCAGAAGCCCAGGGAGGATGGGAGGGCTTAGAACATGGCTGGGCACTGTGGTTTCTTCCAGAGAAGTGGAGGGCATTTGCTTTACCTTGCCACAACCACTTGGGATAGGGTGTGCACCTCAGGAAAACTGTTTCCGTGGGAAGCCGGCTTTTTCAAAGGGGTCTCAGGGCCGTGTGCCTCGGCTGTCCCTCCGGCTCCCCAAAGCACAGGGACGAGGTGAGGGGCTTAGACCATGCCTGGGCAATGTTGTTTCTTACACCTGGGTGTGTGGCATTTTGTTGAGCTGGCTACCCCCACTTGGGATAGGTGTTCCCCAGCAAGCACCTATTGTTCGTCGGAAGCCGTTTTTGACCCAGGGGTCTCCGGGCTGTGTTCGTTGGGGTTGAACTCCTGCTAGCAAAACCGCCGGGTTGAGGGAAGGGTTCAGACTGTGCCTGGGCCCTGTGGTCTCTTCCAGGTCAGTGTATGGCATTTCCTTCCCCTTGCCCCAGGCACCTGGGAGCATGTCTGCACGTGGAGAAAGACTTTCCCGTGGGAAGCCGGGTTTTGTCAAACGGGTCCCAGTGCTCTGCTCCTCTCTTTTCACTCCTGCTGTCAGAAGCCCAGGGAGGATGGGAGGGCTTAGAACATGGCTGGGCACTGTGGTTTCTTCCAGAGAAGTGGAGGGGATTTGCTTTACCTTGCCACAACCACTTGGGATAGTGTGTGCACCTCAGGAAAACTGTCTCCGTGGGAAGCCGGCTTTTTGCAACGGGGTCTCAGGGCCGTGTGCCTCGGCTGTCCCTCCGGCTCCCCAAAGCACAGGGACGAGGTGAGGGGCTTAGACCATGCCTGGGCAATGTTGTTTCTTACACCTGGGTGTGTGGCATTTTGTTGAGCTGGCTACCCCCACTTGGGATAGGTGTTCCACAGCAAGCACCTATTGTTCGTCGGAAGCCCTTTTTGACCCAGGGGTCTCCGGGCTGTGTTCGTTGGGTTTGAACTCCTGCTAGCAAAACCGCCGGGTTGAGGGAAGGGTTCAGACTGTGCCTGGGCCCTGTGGTCTCTTCCAGGTCAGTGTATGGCATTTCCTTCCCCTTGCCCCAGGCACCTGGGAGCATGTCTGCACGTGGAGAAAGACTTTCCCGTGGGAAGCCGGGTTTTGTCAAACGGGTCCCAGTGCTCTGCTCCTCTCTTTTCACTCCTGCTGCCAGAAGCCCAGGGAGGATGGGAGGGCTTAGAACATGGCTGGGCACTGTGGTTTCTTCCAGAGAAGTGGAGGGCATTTGCTTTACCTTGCCACAACCACTTGGGATAGGGTCTGCACCTCAGGAAAACTGTCTCCGTGGGAAGCCGGCTTTTTGCAAAGGGGTCTCAGGGCCGTGTGCCTCGGCTGTCCCTCCGGCTCCCCAAAGCACAGGGACGAGGTGAGGGGCTTAGACCATGCCTGGGCAATGTTGTTTCTTACACCTGGGTGTGTGGCATTTTGTTGAGCTGCCTACCCCCACTTGGGATAGGTGTTCCACAGCAAGCACCTATTGTTCGTCGGAAGCCGTTTTTGCCCCAGGGGTCTCCGGGCTGTGTTCGTTGGGGTTGAACTCCTGCTAGCAAAACCGCCGGGTTGAGGGAAGGGTTCAGACTGTGCCTCGGCCCTGTGGTCTCTTCCAGGTCAGTGTATGGCATTTCCTTCCCCTTGCCACAGGCACCTGGGAGCATGTCTGCACGTGGAGAAAGACTTTCCCGTGGGAAGCCGGGTTTTGTCAAACGGGTCCCAGTGCTCTGCTCCTCTCTTTTCACTCCTGCTGCCAGAAGCCCAGGGAGGATGGGAGGGCTTAGAACATGGCTGGGCACTGTGGTTTCTTCCAGAGAAGTGGAGGGCATTTGCTTTACCTTGCCACAACCACTTGGGATAGGGTGTGCAACTCAGGAAAACTGTTTCCATGGGAAGCCGGCTTTTTCAAAGGGTTCTCAGGGCCGTGTGCCTCGGCTGTCCCTCCGGCTCCCCAAAGCACAGGGACGAGGTGAGGGGCTTAGACCATGCCTGGGCAATGTTGTTTCTTACACCTGGGTGTGTGGCATTTTGTTGAGCTGGCTACCCCCACTTGGGATAGGTGTTCCACAGCAAGCACCTATTGTTCGTCGGAAGACGTTTTTGACCCAGGGGTCTCCGGGCTGTGTTCGTTGGGGTTGAACTCCTGCTAGCAAAACCGCCGGGTTGAGGGAAGGGTTCAGACTGTGCCTGGGCCCTGTGGTCTCTTCCAGGTCAGTGTATGGCATTTCCTTCCCCTTGCCCCAGGCACCTGGGAGCATGTCTGCACGTGGAGAAAGACTTTCCCGTGGGAAGCCGGGTTTTGTCAAACGGGTCCCAGTGCTCTGCTCCTCTCTTTTCACTCCTGCTGCCAGAAGCCCAGGGAGGATGGGAGGGCTTAGAACATGGCTGGGCACTGTGGTTTCTTCCAGAGAAGTGGAGGGCATTTGCTTTACCTTGCCACAACTACTTGGGATAGGGTGTGCACCTCAGGAAAACTGTTTCCGTGGGAAGCCGGCTTTTTCAAAGGGGTCTCAGGGCCTTGTGCCTCGGCTGTCCCTCCGGCTCCCCAAAGCACAGGGACGAGGTGAGGGGCTTAGACCATGCCTGGGCAATGTTGTTTCTTACACCTGGGTGTGTGGCATTTTGTTGAGCTGGCTACCCCCACTTGGGATAGGTGTTCCACAGCAAGCACCTATTGTTCGTCGGAAGCCGTTTTTGACCCAGGGGTTTCCGGGCTGTGTTCGTTGGGGTTGAACTCCTGCTAGCAAAACCGCCGGGTTGAGGGAAGTGTTCACACTGTGCCTGGGCCCTGTGGTCTCTTCCAGGTCAGTGTATGGCATTTCCTTCCCCTTGCCCCAGGCACCTGGGAGCATGTCTGCACGTGGAGAAAGACTTTCCCGTGGGTAGCCGGGTTTTGTCAAACGGGTCCCAGTGCTCTGCTCCTCTCTTTTCACTCCTGCTGCCAGAAGCCCAGGGAGGATGGGAGGGCTTAGAACATGGCTGGGCACTGTGGTTTCTTCCAGAGAAGTGGAGGGCACTTGCTTTACCTTGCCACAACCACTTGGGATAGGGTGTGCACCTCAGGAAAACTGTCTCCGTGGGAAGCCGGCTTTTTGCAAAGGGGTCTCAGGGCCGTGTGCCTCGGCTGTCCCTCCGGCTCCCCAAAGCACAGGGACGAGGTGAGGGGCTTAGACCATGCCTGGGCAATGTTGTTTCTTACACCTGGGTGTGTGGCATTTTGTTGAGCTGGCTACCCCCACTTGGGATAGGTGTTCCACAGCAAGCACCTATTGATCGTCGGAAGCCGTTTTTGCCCCAGGGGTCTCCGGGCTGTGTTCGTTGGGGTTGAACTCCTGCTAGCAAAACCGCCGGGTTGAGGGAAGGGTTCAGACTGTGCCTGGGCCCTGTGGTCTCTTCCAGGTCAGTGTATGGCATTTCCTTCCCCTTGCCCCAGGCACCTGGGAGCATGTCTGCACGTGGAGAAAGACTTTCCCGTGGGAAGCCGGTTTTTGTCAAACGGGTTCCCGTGCTCTGCTCCTCTCTTTTCACTCCTGCTGCCAGAAGCCCAGGGAGGATGGGAGGGCTTAGAACATGGCTGGGCACTGTGGTTTCTTCCAGAGAAGTGGAGGGCATTTGCTTTACCTTGCCACAACCACTTGGGATAGGGTGTGCAACTCAGGAAAACTGTTTCCGTGGGAAGCCGGCTTTTTCAAAGGGGTCTCAGGGCCGTGTGCCTCGGCTGTCCCTCCGGCTCCCCAAAGCACAGGGACGAGGTGAGGGGCTTAGACCATGCCTGGGCAATGTTGTTTCTTACACCTGGGTGTGTGGCATTTTGTTGAGCTGGCTACCCCCACTTGGGATAGGTGTTCCACAGCAAGCACCTATTGTTCGTCGGAAGCCGTTTTTGCCCCAGGGGTCTCCGGGCTGTGTTCGTTGGGGTTGAACTCCTGCTAGCAAAACCGCGGGGTTGAGGGAAGGGTTCAGACTGTGCCTGGGCCCTGTGGTCTCTTCCAGGTCAGTGTATGGCATTTCCTTCCCCTTGCCCCAGGCACCTGGGAGCATGTCTGCACGTGGAGAAAGACTTTCCCGTGGGAAGCCGGGTTTTGTCAAACGGGTTCCCGTGCTCTGCTCCTCTCTTTTCACTCCTGCTGCCAGAAGCCCAGGGAGGATGGGAGGGCTTAGAACATGGCTGGGCACTGTGGTTTCTTCCAGAGAAGTGGAGGGCATTTGCTTTACCTTGCCACAACCACTTGGGATAGGGTCTGCACCTCAGGAAAACTGTCTCCGTGGGAAGCCGGCTTTTTGCAAAGGTTTCTCAGGGCCGTGTGCCTCGGCTGTCCCTCCGGCTCCCCAAAGCACAGGGACGAGTTGAGGGGCTTAGACCATGCCTGGGCAATGTTGTTTCTTACACCTGGGTGTGTGGCATTTTGTTGAGCTGGCTACCCCCACTTGGGATAGGTGTTCCACAGCAAGCACCTATTGTTCGTCGGAAGCCGTTTTTGCCCCAGGGGTCTCCGGGCTGTGTTCGTTGGGGTTGAACTCCTGCTAGCAAAACCGCCGGGTTGAGGGAAGGGTTCAGACTGTGCCTGGGCCCTGTGGTCTCTTCCAGGAAAGTGTATGGCATTTCCTTCCCCTTGCCCCAGGCACCTGGGAGCATGTCTGCACGTGGAGAAAGACTTTCCCGTGGGAAGCCGGGTTTTGTCAAACGGGTCCCAGTGCTCTGCACCTCTCTTTTCACTCCTGCTGTCAGAAGCCCAGGGAGGATGGGAGGGCTTAGAACATGGCTGGGCACTGTGGTTTCTTCCAGAGAAGTGGAGGGCATTTGCTTTACCTTGCCACAACCACTTGGGATAGGGTCTGCACCTCAGGAAAACCTTTTCCGTGGGAAGCCGGCTTTTTGCAAAGGGGTCTCAGGGCCGTGGGACTCGGGTGTCCCTCCGGCTCCCCAAAGCACAGGGACGAGGTGAGGGGCTTAGACCATGCCTGGGCAATGTTGTTTCTTACACCTGGGTGTGTGGCATTTTGTTGAGCTGGCTACCCCCACTTGGGATTGGTTTTCCACAGCAAGCGCATATTGTTCGTCGGAAGCCGTTTTTGCCTCAGGGGTCTCCGGGCTGTGTTCGTTGGGGTTGAACTCCTGCTAGCAAAACCGCCGGGTTGAGGGAAGGGTTCAGACTGTGCCTGGGCCTTGTGGTCTCTTCCAGGTCAGTGTATGGCATTTCCTTCCCCTTGCCCCAGGCACCTGGGAGCATGTCTGCACGTGGAGAAAGACTTTCCCGTGGGAAGCCGGGTTTTGTCAAACGGGTCCCAGTGCTCTGCTCCTCTCTTTTCACTCCTGCTGCCAGAAGCCCAGGGAGGATGGGAGGGCTTAGAACATGGCTGGGCACTGTGGTTTCTTCCAGAGAAGTGGAGGGCATTTGCTTTACCTTGCCACAACCACTTGGGATAGGGTGTGCACCTCAGGAAAACTGTCTCCGTGGGAAGCCGGCTTTTTGCAAAGGGGTCTCAGGGCCGTGTGCCTCGGCTGTCCCTCCGGCTCCCCAAAGCACAGGGACGAGGTGAGGGGCTTAGACCATGCCTGGGCAATGTTGTTTCTTACACCTGGGTGTGTGGCATTTTGTTGAGCTGGCTACCCCCACTTGAGATAGGTGTTCCACAGCAAGCACCTATTGTTCGTCGGAAGCCGTTTTTGCCCCAGGGGTCTCCGGGCTGTGTTCGTTGGGGTTGAACTCCTGCTAGCAAAACCGCCGGGTTGAGGGAAGGGTTTAGACTGTGCCTGGGCCCTGTGGTCTCTTCCAGGTCAGTGTATGGAATTTCCTTCCCCTTGCCACAGGCACCTGGGAGCATGTCTGCACGTGGAGAAAGACTTTCCCGTGGGAAGCCGGGTTTTGTCAAACGGGTCCCAGTGCTCTGCTCCTCTCTTTTCACTCCTGCTGCCAGAAGCCCAGGGAGGATGGGAGGGCTTAGAACATGGCTGGGCACTGTGGTTTCTTCCAGAGAAGTGGAGGGCATTTGCTTTACCTTGCCACAACCACTTGGGATAGGGTCTGCACCTCAGGAAAACTGTCTCCGTGGGAAGCCGGCTTTTTGCCAAGGGGTCTCAGGGCCGTGTGCCTCGGCTGTCCCTCCGGCTCCCCAAAGCACAGGGACGAGGTGAGGGGCTTAGACCATGCCTGGGCAATGTTGTTTCTTACACCTGGGTGTGTGGCATTTTGTTGAGCTGGCTACCCCCACTTGGGATAGGTGTTCCACAGCAAGCACCTATTGTTCGTCGGAAGCCGTTTTTGCCCCAGGGGTCTCCGGGCTTGTTTGTTGGGTTTGAACTCCTGCTAGCAAAACCGCCGGGTTGAGGGAAGGGTTCAGACTGTGCCTGGGCCCTGTGGTCTCTTCCAGGTCAGTGTATGGCATTTCCTTCCCCTTGCCCCAGGCACCTGGGAGCATGTCTGCACGTGGAGAAAGACTTTCCCGTGGGAAGCCGGGTTTTGTCAAACGGGTCCCAGTGCTCTGCTCCTCTCTTTTCACTCCTGCTGCCAGAAGCCCAGGGAGGATGGGAGGGCTTAGAACATGGCTGGGCACTGTGGTTTCTTCCAGAGAAGTGGAGGGCATTTGCTTTACCTTGCCACAACCACTTGGGATAGGGTCTGCACCTCAGGAAAACTGTCTCCGTGGGAAGCCGGCTTTTTGCCAAGGGGTCTCAGGGCCGTGTGCCTCGGCTGTCCCTCCGGCTCCCCAAAGCACAGGGACGAGGTGAGGGGCTTAGACCATGCCTGGGCAATGTTGTTTCTTACACCTGGGTGTGTGGCATTTTGTTGAGCTGCCTACCCCCACTTGGGATAGGTGTTCCACAGCAAGCACCTATTGTTCGTCGGAAGCCGTTTTTGCCCCAGGGGTCTCCGGGCTGTGTTCGTTGGGGTTGAACTCCTGCTAGCAAAACCGCCGGGTTGAGGGAAGGGTTCAGACTGTGCCTGGGCCCTGTGGTCTCTTCCAGGTCAGTGTATGGCATTTCCTTCCCCTTGCCACAGGCACCTGGGAGCATGTCTGCACGTGGAGAAAGACTTTCCCGTGGGAAGCTGGGTTTTGTCAAACGGGTCCCCGTGCTCTGCTCCTCTATTTTCACTCATGCTGTCAGAAGCCCAGGGAGGATGGGAGGGCTTAGAACATGGCTGGGCACTGTGGTTTCTTCCAGAGAAGTGGAGGGCATTTGCTTTACCTTGCCACAACCACTTGGGATAGGGTGTGCACCTCAGGAAAACTGTTTCCGTGGGAAGCCGGCTTTTTCAAAGGGGTCTCAGGGCCGTGTGCCTCGGCTGTCCCTCCGGCTCCCCAAAGCACAGGGACGAGGTGAGGGGCTTAGACCATGCCTGGGCAATGTTGTTTCTTACACCTGGGTGTGTGGCATTTTGTTGAGCTGGCTACCCCCACTTGGGATAGGTGTTCCCCAGCAAGCACCTATTGTTCGTCGGAAGCCGTTTTTGACCCAGGGGTCTCCGGGCTGTGTTCGTTGGGGTTGAACTCCTGCTAGCAAAACCGCCGGGTTGAGGGAAGGGTTCAGACTGTGCCTGGGCCCTGTGGTCTCTTCCAGGTCAGTGTATGGCATTTCCTTCCCCTTGCCCCAGGCACCTGGGAGCATGTCTGCACGTGGAGAAAGACTTTCCCGTGGGAAGCCGGGTTTTGTCAAACGGGTCCCAGTGCTCTGCTCCTCTCTTTTCACTCCTGCTGTCAGAAGCCCAGGGAGGATGGGAGGGCTTAGAACATGGCTGGGCACTGTGGTTTCTTCCAGAGAAGTGGAGGGGATTTGCTTTACCTTGCCACAACCACTTGGGATAGTGTGTGCACCTCAGGAAAACTGTCTCCGTGGGAAGCCGGCTTTTTGCAACGGGGTCTCAGGGCCGTGTGCCTCGGCTGTCCCTCCGGCTCCCCAAAGCACAGGGACGAGGTGAGGGGCTTAGACCATGCCTGGGCAATGTTGTTTCTTACACCTGGGTGTGTGGCATTTTGTTGAGCTGGCTACCCCCACTTGGGATAGGTGTTCCACAGCAAGCACCTATTGTTCGTCGGAAGCCCTTTTTGACCCAGGGGTCTCCGGGCTGTGTTCGTTGGGGTTGAACTCCTGCTAGCAAAACCGCCGGGTTGAGGGAAGGGTTCAGACTGTGCCTGGGCCCTGTGGTCTCTTCCAGGTCAGTGTATGGCATTTCCTTCCCCTTGCCCCAGGCACCTGGGAGCATGTCTGCACGTGGAGAAAGACTTTCCCGTGGGAAGCCGGGTTTTGTCAAACGGGTCCCAGTGCTCTGCTCCTCTCTTTTCACTCCTGCTGCCAGAAGCCCAGGGAGGATGGGAGGGCTTAGAACATGGCTGGGCACTGTGGTTTCTTCCAGAGAAGTGGAGGGCATTTGCTTTACCTTGCCACAACCACTTGGGATAGGGTCTGCACCTCAGGAAAACTGTCTCCGTGGGAAGCCGGCTTTTTGCAAAGGGGTCTCAGGGCCGTGTGCCTCGGCTGTCCCTCCGGCTCCCCAAAGCACAGGGACGAGGTGAGGGGCTTAGACCATGCCTGGGCAATGTTGTTTCTTACACCTGGGTGTGTGGCATTTTGTTGAGCTGCCTACCCCCACTTGGGATAGGTGTTCCACAGCAAGCACCTATTGTTCGTCGGAAGCCGTTTTTGCCCCAGGGGTCTCCGGGCTGTGTTCGTTGGGGTTGAACTCCTGCTAGCAAAACCGCCGGGTTGAGGGAAGGGTTCAGACTGTGCCTGGGCCCTGTGGTCTCTTCCAGGTCAGTGTATGGCATTTCCTTCCCCTTGCCCCAGGCACCTGGGAGCATGTCTGCACGTGGAGAAAGACTTTCCCGTGGGAAGCTGGGTTTTGTCAAACGGGTCCCCGTGCTCTGCTCCTCTCTTTTCACTCATGGTGTCAGAAGCCCAGGGAGGATGGGAGGGCTTAGAACATGGCTGGGCACTGTGGTTTCTTCCAGAGAAGTGGAGGGCATTTGCTTTACCTTGCCACAACCACTTGGGATAGGGTGTGCACCTCAGGAAAACTGTTTCCGTGGGAAGCCGGCTTTTTCAAAGGGGTCTCAGGGCCGTGTGCCTCGGCTGTCCCTCCGGCTCCCAAAGCACAGGGACGAGGTGAGGGGCTTAGACCATGCCTGGGCAATGTTGTTTCTTACACCTGGGTGTGTGGCATTTTGTTGAGCTGGCTACCCCCACTTGGGATAGGTGTTCCCCAGCAAGCACCTATTGTTCGTCGGAAGCCGTTTTTGACCCAGGGGTCTCCGGGCTGTGTTCGTTGGGGTTGAACTCCTGCTAGCAAAACCGCCGGGTTGAGGGAAGGGTTCAGACTGTGCCTGGGCCCTGTGGTCTCTTCCAGGTCAGTGTATGGCATTTCCTTCCCCTTGCCACAGGCACCTGGGAGCATGTCTGCACGTGGAGAAAGACTTTCCCGTGGGAAGCCGGGTTTTGTCAAACGGGTCCCAGTGCTCTGCTCCTCTCTTTTCACTCCTGCTGCCAGAAGCCCAGGGAGGATGGGAGGGCTTAGAACATGGCTGGGCACTGTGGTTTCTTCCAGAGAAGTGGAGGGCATTTGCTTTACCTTGCCACAACCACTTGGGATAGGGTCTGCACCTCAGGAAAACTGTCTCCGTGGGAAGCCGGCTTTTTGCAAAGGGGTCTCAGGGCCGTGTGCCTCGGCTGTCCCTCCGGCTCCCCAAAGCACAGGGACGAGGTGAGGGGCTTAGACCATGCCTGGGCAATTTTGTTTCTTACACCTGGGTGTGTGGCATTTTGTTGAGCTGGCTACCCCCACTTGGGATAGGTGTTCCAAAGCAAGCACCTATTGTTCGTCGGAAGCCGTTTTTGCCCCAGGGGTCTCCGGGCTGTGTTCGTTGGGGTTGAACTCCTGCTAGCAAAACCGCCGGGTTGAGGGAAGGGTTCAGACTGTGCCTGGGCCCTGTGGTCTCTTCCAGGTCAGTGTATGGCATTTCCTTCCCCTTGCCCCAGGCACCTGGGAGCATGTCTGTACGTGGAGAAAGACTTTCCCGTGGGAAGCTGGGTTTTGTCAAACGGGTCCCCGTGCTCTGCTCCTCTCTTTTCACTCATGCTGTCAGAAGCCCAGGGAGGATGGGAGGGCTTAGAACATGGCTGGGCACTGTGGTTTCTTCCAGAGAAGTGGAGGGCATTTGCTTTACCTTGCCACAACCACTTGGGATAGGGTGTGCACCTCAGGAAAACTGTCTCCGTGGGAAGCCGGCTTTTTGCAAAGGGGTCTCAGGGCCGTGTGCCTCGGCTGTCCCTCCGGCTCCCCAAAGCACAGGGACGAGGTGAGGGGCTTAGACCATGCCTGGGCAATGTTGTTTCTTACACCTGGGTGTGTGGCATTTTGTTGAGCTGGCTACCCCCACTTGGGATAGGTGTTCCACAGCAAGCACCTATTGTTCGTCGGAAGCCGTTTTTGCCCCAGGGGTCTCCGGGCTGTGTTCGTTGGGGTTGAACTCCTGCTAGCAAAACCGCCGGGTTGAGGGAAGGGTTCAGACTGGGCCTGGGCCCTGTGGTCTCTTCCAGGTCAGTGTATGGCATTTCCTTCCCCTTGCCACAGGCACCTGGGAGCATGTCTGCACGTGGAGAAAGACTTTCCCGTGGGAAGCCGGGTTTTGTCAAACGGGTCCCAGTGCTCTGCTCCTCTCTTTTCACTCCTGCTGCCAGAAGCACAGGGAGGATGGGAGGGCTTAGAACATGGCTGGGCACTGTGGTTTCTTCCAGAGAAGTGGAGGGCATTTGCTTTACCTTGCCGCAACCACTTGGGATAGGGTCTGCACCTCAGGAAAACTGTCTCCGTGGGAAGCCGGCTTTTTGCAAAGGGGTCTCAGGGCCGTGTGCCTCGGCTGTCCCTCCGGCTCCCCAAAGCACAGGGACGAGGTGAGGGGCTTAGACCATGACTGGGCAATGTTGTTTCTTACACCTGGGTGTGTGGCATTTTGTTGAGCTGGCTACCCCCACTTGGGATAGGTGTTCCACAGCAAGCACCTATTGTTCGTCGGAAGCCGTTTTTGCCCCAGGGGTCTCCGGGCTGTGTTCGTTGGGGTTGAACTCCTGCTAGCAAACCCGCCGGGTTGAGGGAAGTGTTCAGACTGTGCCTGGGCCCTGTGGTCTCTTCCAGGTCAGTGTATGGCATTTCCTTCCCCTTGCCACAGGCACCTGGGAGCATGTCTGCACGTGGAGAAAGACTTTCCCGTGGGAAGCCGGGTTTTGTCAAACGGGTCCCCGTTCTCTGCTCCTCTCTTTTCACTCATGCTGTCAGAAGCCCAGGGAGGATGGGAGGGCTTAGAACATGGCTGGGCACTGTGGTTTCTTCCAGAGAAGTGGAGGGCATTTGCTTTACCTTGCCACAACCACTTGGGATAGGGTGTGCACCTCAGGAAAACTGTCTCCGTGGGAAGGGGGCTTTTTGCAAAGGGGTCTCAGGGCCATGGGACTCGGGTGTCCCTCCGGCTCCCCAAAGCACAGGGACGAGGTGAGGGGCTTAGACCATGCCTGGGCAATGTTGTTTCTTACACCTGGGTGTGTGGCATTTTGTTGAGCTGGCTACCCCCACTTGGGATTGGTTTTCCACAGCAAGCGCATATTGTTCGTCGTAAGCCGTTTTTGCCTCAGGGGTCTCTGGGCTGTGTTCGTTGGGGTTGAACTCCTGCTAGCAAAACCGCCGGGTTGAGGGAAGGGTTCAGACTGTGCCTGGGCCCTGTGGTCTCTTCCAGGTCAGTGTATGGCATTTCCTTCCCCTTGCCACAGGCACCTGGGAGCATGTCTGCACGTGGAGAAAGACTTTCCCGTGGGAAGCCGGGTTTTGTCAAACGGGTTCCCGTGCTCTGCTCCTCTCTTTTCACTCCTGCTGCCAGAAGCCCAGGGAGGATGGGAGGGCTTAGAACATGGCTGGGCACTGTGGTTTCTTCCAGAGAAGTGGAGGGCATTTGCTTTACCTTGCCACAACCACTTGGGATAGGGTGTGCACCTCAGGAAACTGTCTCCGTGGGAAGCCGGCTTTTTGCAAAGGGGTCTCAGGGCCGTGTGCCTCGGCTGTCCCTCCGGCTCCCCAAAGCACAGGGACGGGGTGAGGGGCTTAGACCATGCCTGGGCAATGTTGTTTCTTACACCTGGGTGTGTGGCATTTTGTTGAGCTGGCTACCCCCACTTGGGATAGGTGTTCCACAGCAAGCACCTATTGTTCGTCGGAAGCCGTTTTTGCCCCAGGTTCTCCAGGCTGTGTTCGTTGGGGTTGAACTCCTGCTAGCAAAACCGCCGGGTTGAGGGAAGGGTTCAGACTGTGCCTGGGCCCTGTGGTCTCTTCCAGGTCAGTGTATGGCATTTCCTTCCCCTTGCCACAGGCACCTGGGAGCATGTCTGCACGTGGAGAAAGACTTTCCGTGGGAAGCCGGGTTTTGTCAAACGGGTCCCAGTGCTCTGCTCCTCTCTTTTCACTCCTGCTGCCAGAAGCCCAGGGAGGATGGGAGGGCTTAGAACATGGCTGGGCACTGTGGTTTCTTCCAGAGAAGTGGAGGGCATTTGCTTTACCTTGCCACAACCACTTGGGATAGGGTCTGCACCTCAGGAAAACTGTCTCCGTGGGAAGCCCGCTTTTTGCAAAGGATTCTCAGGGCCGTGTGCCTCGGCTGTCCCTCCGGCTCCCCAAAGCACAGGGACGAGTTGAGGGGCTTAGACCATGCCTGGGCAATGTTGTTTCTTACACCTGGGTGTGTGGCATTTTGTTGAGCTGGCTACCCCCACTTGGGATAGGTGTTCCACAGCAAGCACCTATTGTTCGTCGGAAGCCGTTTTTGCCCCAGGGGTCTCCGGGCTGTGTTCGTTGGGGTTGAACTCCTGCTAGCAAAACCGCCGGGTTGAGGGAAGGGTTCAGACTGTGCCTGGGCCCTGTGGTCTCTTCCAGGTCAGTGTATGGCATTTCCTTCCCCTTGCCACAGGCACCTGGGAGCATGTCTGCACGTGGAGAAAGACTTTCCCGTGGGAAGCCGGGTTTTGTCAAACGGGTCCCAGTGCTCTGCTCCTCTCTTTTCACTCCTGCTGTCAGAAGCCCAGGGAGGATGGGAGGGCTTAGAACATGGCTGGGCACTGTGGTTTCTTCCAGAGAAGTGGAGGGCATTTGCTTTACCTTGCCACAACCACTTGGGATAGGGTCTGCACCTCAGGAAAACTGTCTCTGTGGGAAGCCGGCTTTTTGCAAAGGGGTCTCAGGGCCGTGTGCCTCGGCTGACCCTCCGGCTCCCCAAAGCACAGGGACGAGGTGAGGGGCTTAGACCATGCCTGGGCAATGTTGTTTCTTACACCTGGGTGTGTGGCATTTTGTTGAGCTGCCTACCCCCACTTGGGATAGGTGTTCCACAGCAAGCACCTATTGTTCGTCGGAAGCCGTTTTTGCCCCAGGGGTCTCCGGGCTGTGTTCGTTGGGGTTGAACTCCTGCTAGCAAAACCGCCGGGTTGAGGGAAGGGTTCAGACTGTGCCTGGGCCCTGTGGTCTCTTCCAGGTCAGTGTATGGCATTTCCTTCCCCTTGCCCCAGGCACCTGGGAGCATGTCTGCACGTGGAGAAAGACTTTCCCGTGGGAAGCTGGGTTTTGTCAAACGGGTCCCCGTGCTCTGCTCCTCTCTTTTCACTCATGCTGTCAGAAGCCCAGGGAGGATGGGAGGGCTTAGAACATGGCTGGGCACTGTGGTTTCTTCCAGAGAAGTGGAGGGCATTTGCTTTACCTTGCCACAACCACTTGGGATAGGGTGTGCACCTCAGGAAAACTGTCTCCGTGGGAAGCCGGCTTTTTGCAACGGGGTCTCAGGGCCGTGTGCCTCGGCTGTCCCTCCGGCTCCCCAAAGCACAGGGACGAGGTGAGGGGCTTAGACCATGCCTGGGCAATGTTGTTTCTTACACCTGGGTGTGTGGCATTTTGTTGAGCTGGCTACCCCCACTTGGGATAGGTGTTCCACAGCAAGCACCTATTGTTCGTCGGAAGACGTTTTTGACCCAGGGGTCTCCGGGCTGTGTTCGTTGGGGTTGAACTCCTGCTAGCAAAACCGCCGGGTTGAGGGAAGGGTTCAGACTGTGCCTCGGCCCTGTGGTCTCTTCCAGGTCAGTGTATGGCATTTCCTTCCCCTTGCCACAGGCACCTGGGAGCATGTCTGCACGTGGAGAAAGACTTTCCCGTGGGAAGCCGGGTTTTGTCAAACGGGTCCCCGTTCTCTGCTCCTCTCTTTTCACTCATGCTGTCAGAAGCCCAGGGAGGATGGGAGGGCTTAGAACATGGCTGGGCACTGTGGTTTCTTCCAGAGAAGTGTAGGGCATTTGCTTTACCTTGCCACAACCACTTGGGATAGGGTGTGCACCTCAGGAAAACTGTCTCCGTGGGAAGGGGGCTTTTTGCAAAGGGGTCTCAGGGCCATGGGACCTGGGTGTCCCTCCGGCTCCCCAAAGCACAGGGACGAGGTGAGGGGCTTAGACCATGCCTGGGCAATGTTGTTTCTTACACCTGGGTGTGTGGCATTTTGTTGAGCTGGCTACCCCCACTTGGGATTGGTTTTCCACAGCAAGCGCATATTGTTCGTCGTAAGCCGTTTTTGCCTCAGGGGTCTCTGGGCTGTGTTCGTTGGGGTTGAACTCCTGCTAGCAAAACCGCCGGGTTGAGGGAAGGGTTCAGACTGTGCCTGGGCCCTGTGGTCTCTTCCAGGTCAGTGTATGGCATTTCCTTCCCCTTGCCACAGGCACCTGGGAGCATGTCTGCACGTGGAGAAAGACTTTCCCGTGGGAAGCCGGGTTTTGTCAAACGGGTTCCCGTGCTCTGCTCCTCTCTTTTCACTCCTGCTGCCAGAAGCCCAGGGAGGATGGGAGGGCTTAGAACATGGCTGAGCACTGTGGTTTCTTCCAGAGAAGTGGAGGGCATTTGCTTTACCTTGCCACAACCACTTGGGATAGGGTGTGCACCTCAGGAAAACTGTCTCCGTGGGAAGCCGGCTTTTTGCAAAGGGGTCTCAGGGCCGTGTGCCTCGGCTGTCCCTCCGGCTCCCCAAAGCACAGGGACGGGGTGAGGGGCTTAGACCATGCCTGGGCAATGTTGTTTCTTACACCTGGGTGTGTGGCATTTTGTTGAGCTGGCTACCCCCACTTGGGATAGGTGTTCCACAGCAAGCACCTATTGTTCGTCGGAAGCCGTTTTTGCCCCAGGGGTCTCCGGGCTGTGTTCGTTGGGGTTGAACTCCTGCTAGCAAAACCGCCGGGTTGAGGGAAGGGTTCAGACTGTGCCTGGGCCCTGTGGTCTCTTCCAGGTCAGTGTATGGCATTTCCTTCCCCTTGCCCCAGGCACCTGGGAGCATGTCTGCACGTGGAGAAAGAATTTCCCGTGGGAAGCCGGGTTTTGTCAAACGGGTCCCAGTGCTCTGCTCCTCTCTTTTCACTCCTGCTGTCAGAAGCCCAGGGAGGATGGGAGGGCTTAGAACATGGCTGGGCACTGTGGTTTCTTCCAGAGAAGTGGAGGGCATTTGCTTTACCTTGCCACAACCACTTGGGATAGGGTCTGCACCTCAGGAAAACTGTTTCCGTGGGAAGCCGGCTTTTTGCAAAGGGGTCTCAGCGCCGTGGGACTCGGGTGTCCCTCCGGCTCCCCAAAGCACAGGGACGAGGTGAGGGGCTTAGACCATGCCTGGGCAATGTTGTTTCTTACACCTGGGTGTGTGGCATTTTGTTGAGCTGCCTACCCCCACTTGGGATTGGTTTTCCACAGCAAGCGCATATTGTTCGTCGGAAGCCGTTTTTGCCTCAGGGGTCTCCGGGCTGTGTTCCTTGGGGTTGAACTCCTGCTAGCAAAACCGCCGGGTTGACGGAACGGTTCAGACTGTGCCTTGGCCCTGTGGTCTCTTCCAGGTCAGTGTATGGCATTTCCTTCCCCTTGCCACAGGCACCTGGGAGCATGTCTGCACGTGGAGAAAGACTTTCCCGTGGGAAGCCGGTTTTTGTCAAACGGGTCCCAGTGCTCTGCTCCTCTCTTTTCACTCCTGCTGCCAGAAGCCCAGGGAGGATGGGAGGGCTTAGAACATGGCTGGGCACTGTGGTTTCTTCCAGAGAAGTGGAGGGCATTTGCTTTACCTTGCCACAACCACTTGGGATAGGGTCTGCACCTCAGGAAAACTGTCTCCGTGGGAAGCCGGCTTTTTGCAAAGGGGTCTCAGGGCCGTGTGCCTCGGCTGTCCGTCCGGCTCCCCAAAGCACAGGGACGAGGTGAGGGGCTTAGACCATGCCTGGGCAATGTTGTTTCTTACACCTGGGTGTGTGGCATTTTGTTGAGCTGGCTACCCCCACTTGGGATAGGTGTTCCCCAGCAAGCACCTATTGTTCGTCGGAAGCCATTTTTGACCCAGGGGTCTCCGGGCTGTGTTCGTTGGGGTTGAACTCCTGCTAGCAAAACCGCCGGGTTGAGGGAAGGGTTCAGACTGTGCCTGGGCCTTGTGGTCTCTTCCAGGTCAGTGTATGGCATTTCCTTCCCCTTGCCCCAGGCACCTGGGAGCATGTCTGCACGTGGAGAAAGACTTTCCCGTGGGAAGCCGGGTTTTGTCAAACGGGTCCCAGTGCTCTGCTCCTCTCTTTTCACTCCTGCTGCCAGAAGCCCAGGGAGGATGGGAGGGCTTAGAACATGGCTGAGCACTGTGGTTTCTTCCAGAGAAGTGGAGGGCATTTGCTTTACCTTGCCACAACCACTTGGGATAGGGTGTGCACCTCAGGAAAACTGTCTCCGTGGGAAGCCGGCTTTTTGCAAAGGGGTCTCAGGGCCGTGTGTCTCGGCTGTCCCTCCGGCTCCCCAAAGCACAGGGACGAGGTGAGGGGCTTAGACCATGCCTGGGCAATGTTGTTTCTTACACCTGGGTGTGTGGCATTTTGTTGAGCTGGCTACCCCCACTTGGGATAGGTGTTCCACAGCAAGCACCTATTGTTCGTCGGAAGCCGTTTTTGCCCCAGGGGTCTCCGGGCTGTGTTCGTTGGGGTTGAACTCCTGCTAGCCAACCCGCCGGGTTGAGGGAAGGGTTCAGACTGTGCCTGGGCCCTGTGGTCTCTTCCAGGTCAGTGTATGGCATTTCCTTCCCCTTGCCCCAGGCACCTGGGAGCATGTCTGCACGTGGAGAAAGACTTTCCCGTGGGAAGCCCGGTTTTGTCAAACGGGTCCCAGTGCTCTGCTCCTCTCTTTTCACTCCTGCTGTCAGAAGCCCAGGGAGGATGGGAGGGCTTAGAACATGGCTGGGCACTGTGGTTTCTTCCAGAGAACTGGAGGGCATTTGCTTTACCTTGCCACAACCACTTGGGATAGAGTCTGCACCTCAGGAAAACTGTTTCCGTGGGAAGCCGGCTTTTTGCAAAGGGGTCTCAGGGCCGTGTGCCTCGGCTGTACCTCCGGCTCCCCAAAGCACAGGGACGAGGTGAGGGGCTTAGACCATGCCTGGGCAATGTTGTTTCTTACACCTGGGTGTGTGGCATTTTGTTGAGCTGGCTACCCCCACTTGGGATTGGTTTTCCACAGCAAGCGCATATTGTTCGTCGGAAGCCGTTTTTGCCTCAGGGGTCTCCGGGCTGTGTTCGTTGGGGTTGAACTCCTGCTAGCAAAACCGCCGGGTTGACGGAACGGTTCAGACTGTGCCTTGGCCCTGTGGTCTCTTCCAGGTCAGTGTATGGCATTTCCTTCCCCTTGCCACAGGCACCTGGGAGCATGTCTGCACGTGGAGAAAGACTTTCCCGTGGGAAGCCGGTTTTTGTCAAACGGGTCCCAGTGCTCTGCTCCTCTCTTTTCACTCCTGCTGCCAGAAGCCCAGGGAGGATGGGAGGGCTTAGAACATGGCTGGGCACTGTGGTTTCTTCCAGAGAAGTGGAGGGCATTTGCTTTACCTTGCCACAACCACTTGGGATAGGGTCTGCACCTCAGGAAAACTGTCTCCGTGGGAAGCCGGCTTTTTGCAAAGGGGTCTCAGGGCCGTGTGCCTCGGCTGTCCGTCCGGCTCCCCAAAGCACAGGGACGAGGTGAGGGGCTTAGACCATGCCTGGGCAATGTTGTTTCTTACACCTGGGTGTGTGGCATTTTGTTGAGCTGGCTACCCCCACTTGGGATAGGTGTTCCCCAGCAAGCACCTATTGTTCGTCGGAAGCCATTTTTTACCCAGGGGTCTCCGGGCTGTGTTCGTTGGGGTTGAACTCCTGCTAGCAAAACCGCCGGGTTGAGGGAAGGGTTCAGACTGTGCCTGGGCCTTGTGGTCTCTTCCAGGTCAGTGTATGGCATTTCCTTCCCCTTGCCCCAGGCACCTGGGAGCATGTCTGCACGTGGAGAAAGACTTTCCCGTGGGAAGCCGGGTTTTGTCAAACGGGTCCCAGTGCTCTGCTCCTCTCTTTTCACTCCTGCTGCCAGAAGCCCAGGGAGGATGGGAGGGCTTAGAACATGGCTGAGCACTGTGGTTTCTTCCAGAGAAGTGGAGGGCATTTGCTTTACCTTGCCACAACCACTTGGGATAGGGTGTGCACCTCAGGAAAACTGTCTCCGTGGGAAGCCGGCTTTTTGCAAAGGGGTCTCAGGGCCGTGTGTCTCGGCTGTCCCTCCGGCTCCCCAAAGCACAGGGACGAGGTGAGGGGCTTAGACCATGCCTGGGCAATGTTGTTTCTTACACCTGGGTGTGTGGCATTTTGTTGAGCTGGCTACCCCCACTTGGGATAGGTGTTCCACAGCAAGCACCTATTGTTCGTCGGAAGCCGTTTTTGCCCCAGGGGTCTCCGGGCTGTGTTCGTTGGGGTTGAACTCCTGCTAGCCAACCCGCCGGGTTGAGGGAAGGGTTCAGACTGTGCCTGGGCCCTGTGGTCTCTTCCAGGTCAGTGTATGGCATTTCCTTCCCCTTGCCACAGGCACCTGGGAGCATGTCTGCACGTGGAGAAAGACTTTCCCGTGGGAAGCCCGGTTTTGTCAAACGGGTCCCAGTGCTCTGCTCCTCTCTTTTCACTCCTGCTGTCAGAAGCCCAGGGAGGATGGGAGGGCTTAGAACATGGCTGGGCACTGTGGTTTCTTCCAGAGAACTGGAGGGCATTTGCTTTACCTTGCCACAACCACTTGGGATAGAGTCTGCACCTCAGGAAAACTGTTTCCGTGGGAAGCCGGCTTTTTGCAAAGGGGTCTCAGGGCCGTGTGCCTCGGCTGTACCTCCGGCTCCCCAAAGCACAGGGACGAGGTGAGGGGCTTAGACCATGCCTGGGCAATGTTGTTTCTTACACCTGGGTGTGTGGCATTTTGTTGAGCTGGCTACCCCCACTTGGGATTGGTTTTCCACAGCAAGCGCATATTGTTCGTCGGAAGCCGTTTTTGCCTCAGGGGTCTCCGGGCTGTGATCGTTGGGGTTGAACTCCTGCTAGCAAAACCGCCGGGTTGAGGGAAGGGTTCAGACTGTGCCTGGGCCCTGTGGTCTCTTCCAGGTCAGTGTATGGCATTTCCTTCCCCTTGCCCCAGGCACCTGGGAGCATGTCTGCACGTGGAGAAAGACTTTCCCGTGGGAAGCCGGGTTTTGTCAAACGGGTCCCAGTGCTCTGCTCCTCTCTTTTCACTCCTGCTGTCAGAAGCCCAGGGAGGATGGGAGGGCTTAGAACATGGCTGGGCACTGTGGTTTCTTCCAGAGAAGTGGAGGGCATTTGCTTTACCTTGCCACAACCACTTGGGATAGGGTCTGCACCTCAGGAAAACTGTTTCCGTGGGAAGCCGGCTTTTTGCAAAGGGGTCTCAGGGCCGTGTGCCTCGGCTGTCCGTCCGGATCCCCAAAGCACAGGGACGAGGTGAGGGGCTTAGACCATGCCTGGGCAATGTTGTTTCTTACACCTGGGTGTGTGGCATTTTGTTGAGCTGGCTACCCCCACTTGGGATAGGTATTCCACAGCAAGCACCTATTTTTCGTCGGAAGCGGTTTTTGCCCCAGGGGTCTCCGGGCTATGTTCGTTGGGGTTGAACTCCTGCTAGCAAAACCGCCGGGTTGAGGGAAGGGTTCAGACTGTGCCTGGGCCCTGTGGTCTCTTCCAGGTCAGTGTATGGCATTTCCATCCCCTTGCCCCAGGCACCTGGGAGCATGTCTGCACGTGGAGAAAGACTTTCCCGTGGGAAGCCGGGTTTTGTCAAACGGGTCCCAGTGCTCTGCTCCTCTCTTTTCACTCCTGCTGCCAGAAGCCCAGGGAGGATGGGAGGGCTTAGAACATGGCTGGGCACTGTGGTTTCTTCCAGAGAAGTGGAGGGCATTTGCTTTACCTTGCCACAACCACTTGGGATAGGGTGTGCACCTCAGGAAAACTGTCTCCGTGGGAAGCCGGCTTTTTGCAAAGGGGACTCAGGGCCGTGGGACTCGGGTGTCCCTCCGGCTCCCCAAAGCACAGGGACGAGGTGAGGGGCTTAGACCATGCCTGGGCAATGTTGTTTCTTACACCTGGGTGTGTGGCATTTTATTGAGCTGGCTACCCCCACTTGGGATTGGTTTTCCACAGCAAGCGCATATTGTTCGTCGGAAGCCGTTTTTGCCTCAGGGGTCTCTGGGCTGTGTTCGTTGGGGTTGAACTCCTGCTAGCAAAACCGCCGGGTTGAGGGAAGGGTTCAGACTGTGCCTGGGCCCTGTGGTCTCTTCCAGGTCAGTGTATGGCATTTCCTTCCCCTTGCCACAGGCACCTGGGAGCATGTCTGCACGTGGAGAAAGACTTTCCCTTGGGAAGACGGTTTTTGTCAAACGGGTCCCAGTGCTCTACTCCTCTCTTTTCACTCCTGCTGTCAGAAGCCCAGGGAGGATGGGAGGGCTTAGAACATGGCTGGGCACTGTGGTTTCTTCCAGAGAAGTGGAGGGCATTTGCTTTACCTTGCCACAACCACTTGGGATAGGGTCTGCACCTCAGGAAAACTGTCTCCGTGGGAAGCCGGCTTTTTACAAAGGGGTCTCAGGGCCGTGTGCCTCGGCTGTCCCTCCGGCTCCCCAAAGCACAGGGACGAGGTGAGGGGCTTAGACCATGCCTGGGCAATGTTGTTTCTTACACCTGGGTGTGTGGCATTTTGTTGAGCTGGCTACCCCCACTTGGGATAGGTGTTCCACAGCAAGCACCTATTTTTCGTCGGAAGCGGTTTTTGCCCCAGGGGTCTCCGGGCTATGTTCGTTGGGGTTGAACTCCTGCTAGCAATACCGCCGGGTTGAGGGAAGGGTTCAGACTGTGCCTGGGCCCTGTGGTCTCTTCCAGGTCAGTGTATGGCATTTCCTTCCCCTTGCCCCAGGCACCTGGGAGCATGTCTGCACGTGGAGAAAGACTTTCCCGTGGGAAGCCGGGTTTTTCAAACGGGTCCCAGTGCTCTGCTCCTCTCTTTTCACTCCTGCTGCCAGAAGCCCAGGGAGGATGGGAGGGCTTAGAACATGGCTGGGCACTGTGGTTTCTTCCAGAGAAGTGGAGGGCATTTGCTTTACCTTGCCACAACCACTTGGGATAGGGTGTGCACCTCAGGAAAACTGTTTCCGTGGGAAGCCGGCTTTTTCAAAGGGGTCTCAGGGCCTAGTGCCTCGGCTGTCCCTCCGGCTCCCCAAAGCACAGGGACGAGGTGAGGGGCTTAGACCATGCCTGGGCAATGTTGTTTCTTACACCTGAGTGTGTGGCATTTTGTTGAGCTGGCTACCCCCACTTGGGATAGGTGTTCCACAGCAAGCACCTATTGTTCGTCGGAAGCCGTTTTTGACCCAGGGGTTTCCGGGCTGTGTTCGTTGGGGTTGAAGTCCTGCTAGCAAACCCGCCGGGTTGAGGGAAGGGTTCAGACTGTGCCTGGGCCCTGTGGTCTCTTCCAGGTCAGTGTATGGCATTTCCTTCCCCTTGCCCCAGGCACCTGGGAGCATGTCTGCACGTGGAGAAAGACTTTCCCATGGGAAGCCGGGTTTTGTCAAACGGGTCCCAGTGCTCTGCTCCTCTCTTTTCACTCCTGCTGCCAGAAGCCCAGGGACGATGGGAGGGCTTAGAACATGGCTGGGCACTGTGGTTTCTTCCAGAGAAGTGGAGGGCATTTGCTTTACCTTGCCACAACCACTTGGGATAGGGTGTGCACCTCAGGAAAACTGTTTCCGTGGGAAGCCGGCTTTTTCAATGGGGTCTCAGGGCCGTGTGTCTCGGCTGTCCCTCCGGCTCCCCAAAGCACAGGGACGAGGTGAGGGGCTTAGACCATGCCTGGGCAATGTTGTTTCTTACACCTGGGTGTGTGGCATTTTGTTGAGCTGGCTACCCCCACTTGGGATAGGTGTTCCACAGCAAGCACCTATTGTTCGTCGGAAGCCGTTTTTGCCCCAGGGGTCTCCGGGCTGTGTTCGTTGGGGTTGAACTCCTGTTGGCAAAACCGCCGGGTTGAGGGAAGGGTTCAGACTGTGCCTGGGCCCTGTGGTCTCTTCCAGGTCAGTGTATGGCATTTCCTTCCCCTTGCCCCAGGCACCTGGGAGCATGTCTGCACGTGGAGAAAGACTTTCCCGTGGGAAGCCGGGTTTTGTCAAACGGGTCCCCGTGCTCTGCTCCTCTCTTTTCACTCCTGCTGCCAGAAGCCCAGGGACGATGGGAGGGCTTAGAACATGGCTGGGCACTGTGGTTTCTTCCAGAGAAGTGGAGGGCATTTGCTTTACCTTGCCACAACCACTTGGGATAGGGTCTGCACCTCAGGAAAACTGTTTCCGTGGGAAGCCGGCTTTTTGCAAAGGGGTCTCAGGGCCGTGTGCCTCGGCTGTCCCTCCGGCTCCCCAAAGCACAGGGTCGAGTTGAGGGGCTTAGACCATGCCTGGGCAATGTTGTTTCTTACACCTGGGTGTGTGGCATTTTGTTGAGCTGGCTACCCCCACTTGGGATAGGTGTTCCACAGCAAGCACCTATTGTTCGTCGGAAGCCGTTTTTGCCCCAGGGGTCTCCGGGCTGTGTTCGTTGGGGTTGAACTCCTGCTAGCAAAACCGCCGGGTTGAGGGAAGGGTTCAGACTGTGCCTGGGCCCTGTGGTCTCTTCCAGGTCAGTGTATGGCATTTCCTTCCCCTTGCCACAGGCACCTGGGAGCATGTCTGCACGTGGAGAAAGACTTTCCCGTGGGAAGCCGGTTTTTGTCAAACGGGTCCCAGTGCTCTGCTCCTCTCTTTTCACTCCTGCTGCCAGAAGCCCAGGGAGGATGGGAGGGCTTAGAACATGGCTGGGCACTGTGGTTTCTTCCAGAGAAGGGGAGGGCATTTGCTTTACCTTGCCACAACCACTTGGGATAGGGTCTGCACCTCAGGAAAACTGTCTCCGTGGGAAGCCGGCTTTTTGCAAAGGGGTCTCAGGGCCATGTGCCTCGGCTGTCCCTCCGGCTCCCCAAAGCACAGGGACGAGGTGAGGGGCTTAGACCATGCCTGGGCAATGTTGTTTCTTACACCTGGGTGTGTGGCATTTTGTTGAGCTGGCTACCCCCACTTGGGATAGGTGTTCCACAGCAAGCACCTATTGTTCGTCGGAAGCCGTTTTTGCCCCAGGTGTCTCCGGGCTGTGTTCGTTGGGGTTGAACTCCTGCTAGCAAACCCGCCGGGTTGAGGGAAGGGTTCAGACTGTGCCTGGGCCCTGTGGTCTCTTCCAGGTCAGTGTATGGCATTTCCTTCCCCTTGCCCCAGGCACCTGGGAGCACGTCTGCACGTGGAGAAAGACTTTCCCGTGGGAAGCCGGGTTTTGTCAAACGGGTCCCAGTGCTCTGCTCCTCTCTTTTCACTCCTGCTGCCAGAAGCCCAGGGACGATGGGAGGGCTTAGAACATGGCTGGGCACTGTGGTTTCTTCCAGAGAAGTGGAGGGCATTTGCTTTACCTTGCCACAACCACTTGGGATAGGGTGTGCACCTCAGGAAAACTGTTTCCGTGGGAAGCCGGCTTTTTCAAAGGGGTCTCAGGGCCGTGTGCCTCGGCTGTCCCTCCGGCTCCCCAAAGCACAGGGACGAGGTGAGGGGCTTAGACCATGCCTGGGCAATGTTGTTTCTTACACCTGGGTGTGTGGCATTTTGTTGAGCTGGCTACCCCCACTTGGGATAGGTGTTCCACAGCAAGCACCTATTGTTCGTTGGAAGCCGTTTTTGCCCCAGGGGCCTCCGGGCTGTGTTCGTTGGGGTTGAACTCCTGCTAGCAAAACCGCCGGGTTGAGGGAAGGGTTCAGACTGTGCCTGGGCCCTGTGGTCTCTTCCAGGTCAGTGTATGGCATTTCCTTCCCCTTGCCCCAGGCACCTGGGAGCATGTCTGCACGTGGAGAAAGACTTTCCCGTGGGAAGCCGGGTTTTGTCAAACGGGTCCCAGTGCTCTGCTCCTCTCTTTTCACTCCTGCTGCCAGAAGCCCAGGGAGGATGGGAGGGCTTAGAACATGGCTGGGCACTGTGGTTTCTTCCAGAGAAGTGGAGGGCATTTGCTTTACCTTGCCACAACTACTTGGGATAGGGTGTGCACCTCAGGAAAACTGTTTCCGTGGGAAGCCGGCTTTTTCAAAGGGGTCTCAGGGCCTTGTGCCTCGGCTGTCCCTCCGGCTCCCCAAAGCACAGGGACGAGGTGAGGGGCTTAGACCATGCCTGGGCAATGTTGTTTCTTACACCTGGGTGTGTGGCATTTTGTTGAGCTGGCTACCCCCACTTGGGATAGGTGTTCCACAGCAAGCACCTATGGTTCGTCGGAAGCCGTTTTTGACCCAGGGGTTTCCGGGCTGTGTTCGTTGGGGTTGAACTCCTGCTAGCAAAACCGCCGGGTTGAGGGAAGGGTTCAGACTGTGCCTGGGCCCTGTGGTCTCTTCCAGGTCAGTGTATGGCATTTCCTTCCCCTTGCCCCAGGCACCTGGGAGCATGTCTGCACGTGGAGAAAGACTTTCCCGTGGGAAGCCGGGTTTTGTCAAACGGGTCCCAGTGCTCTGCTCCTCTCTTTTCACTCCTGCTGCCAGAAGCCCAGGGACGATGGGAGGGCTTAGAACATGGCTGGGCACTGTGGTTTCTTCCAGAGAAGTGGAGGGCATTTGCTTTACCTTGCCACAACCACTTGGGATAGGGTGTGCACCTCAGGAAAACTGTTTCCGTGGGAAGCCGGCTTTTTCAAAGGGGTCTCAGGGCCGTGTGCCTCGGCTGTCCCTCCGGCTCCCCAAAGCACAGGGACGAGGTGAGGGGCTTAGACCATGCCTGGGCAATGTTGTTTCTTACACCTGGGTGTGTGGCATTTTGTTGAGCTGGCTACCCCCACTTGGGATAGGTGTTCCACAGCAAGCACCTATTGTTCGTTGGAAGCCGTTTTTGCCCCAGGGGCCTCCGGGCTGTGTTCGTTGGGGTTGAACTCCTGCTAGCAAAACCGCCGGGTTGAGGGAAGGGTTCAGACTGTGCCTGGGCCCTGTGGTCTCTTCCAGGTCAGTGTATGGCATTTCCTTCCCCTTGCCCCAGGCACCTGGGAGCATGTCTGCACGTGGAGAAAGACTTTCCCGTGGGAAGCCAGGTTTTGTCAAACGGGTCCCCGTGCTCTGCTCCTCTCTTTTCACTCCTGCTGCCAGAAGCCCAGGGACGATGGGAGGGCTTAGAACATGGCTGGGCACTGTGGTTTCTTCCAGAGAAGTGGAGGGCTTTTGCTTTACCTTGCCACAACCACGTGGGATAGGGTGTGCACCTCAGGAAAACTGTCTCCGTGGGAAGCCGGCTTTTTGCAAAGGGGTCTCAGGGCCGTGTGCCTCGGCTGTCCCTCCGGCTCCCCAAAGCACAGGGACGAGGTGAGGGGCTTAGACCATGCCTGGGCAATGTTGTTTCTTACACCTGGGTGTGTGGCATTTTGTTGAGCTGGCTACCCCCACTTGGGATAGGTGTTCCACAGCAAGCACCTATTGTTCATCGGAAGCCGTTTTTGCCCCAGGGGTCTCCGGGCTGTGTTCGTTGGGGTTGAACTCCTGCTAGCAAAACCGCCGGATTGAGGGAAGGGTTCAGACTGTGCCTGGGCCCTGTGGTCTCTTCCAGGTCAGTGTATGGCATTTCCTTCCCCTTGCCCCAGGCACCTGGGAGCATGTCGGCACGTGGAGAAAGACTTTCCCGTGGGAAGCCGGGTTTTGTCAAACGGGTCCCAGTGCTCTGCTCCTCTCTTTTCACTCCTGCTGCCAGAAGCCCAGGGACGATGGGAGGGTTTAGAACATGGCTGGGCACTGTGGTTTCTTCCAGAGAAGTGGAGGGCATTTGCTTTACCTTGCCACAACCACTTGGGATAGTGTGTGCACCTCAGGAAAACTGTTTCCGTGGGAAGCCGGCTTTTTCAAAGGGGTCTCAGGGCCGTGTGCCTCGGCTGTCCCTCCGGCTCCCCAAAGCACAGGGACGAGGTGAGGGGCTTAGACCATGCCTGGGCAATGTTGTTTCTTACACCTGGGTGTGTGGCATTTTGTTGAGCTGGCTACCCCCACTTGGGATAGGTGTTCCACAGCAAGCACCTATTGTTCGTCGGAAGCCGTTTTTGCCCCAGGGGTCTCCGGGCTGTGTTCGTTGGGGTTGAACTCCTGCTAGCAAAACCGCCGGGTTGAGGGAAGGGTTCAGACTGTGCCTGGGCCCTGTGGTCTCTTCCAGGTCAGTGTATGGCATTTCCTTCCCCTTGCCCCAGGCACCTGGGAGCATGTCTGCACGTGGAGAAAGACTTTCCCGTGGGAAGCCCGGTTTTGTCAAACGGGTCCCAGTGCTCTGCTCCTCTCTTTTCACTCCTGCTGCCAGAAGCCCAGGGAGGATGGGAGGGCTTAGAACATGGCTGGGCACTGTGGTTTCTTCCAGAGAAGTGGAGGGCATTTGCTTTACCTTGCCACAACCACTTGGGATAGGGTGTGCAACTCAGGAAAACTGTTTCCGTGGGAAGCCGGCTTTTTCAAAGGGGTCTCAGGGCCGTGTGCCTCGGCTGTCCCTCCGGCTCCCCAAAGCACAGGGACGAGGTGAGGGGCTTAGACCATGCCTGGGCAATGTTGTTTCTTACACCTGGGTGTGTGGCATTTTGTTGAGCTGGCTACCCCCACTTGGGATAGGTGTTCCACAGCAAGCACCTATTGTTCGTCGGAAGCCGTTTTTGACCCAGGGGTCTCCGGGCTGTGTTCGTTGGGGTTGAACTCCTGCTAGCAAAACCGCCGGGTTGAGGGAAGGGTTCAGACTGTGCCTGGGCCCTGTGGTCTCTTCCAGGTCAGTGTATGGCATTTCCTTCCCCTTGCCCCAGGCACCTGGGAGCATGTCTGCACGTGGAGAAAGACTTTCCCGTGGGAAGCCGGGTTTTGTCAAATGGGTCCCAGTGCTCTGCTCCTCTCTTTTCACTCCTGCTGCCAGAAGCCCAGGGAGGATGGGAGGGCTTAGAACATGGCTGGGCACTGTGGTTTCTTCCAGAGAAGTGGAGGGCATTTGCTTTACCTTGCCACAACTACTTGGGATAGGGTGTGCACCTCAGGAAAACTGTTTCCGTGGGAAGCCGGCTTTTTCAAAGGGGTCTCAGGGCCTTGTGCCTCGGCTGTCCCTCCGGCTCCCCAAAGCACAGGGACGAGGTGAGGGGCTTAGACCATGCCTGGGCAATGTTGTTTCTTACACCTGGGTGTGTGGCATTTTGTTGAGCTGGCTACCCCCACTTGGGATAGGTGTTCCACAGCAAGCACCTATGGTTCGTCGGAAGCCGTTTTTGACCCAGGGGTTTCCGGGCTGTGTTCGTTGGGGTTGAACTCCTGCTAGCAAAACCGCCGGGTTGAGGGAAGGGTTCAGACTGTGCCTGGGCCCTGTGGTCTCTTCCAGGTCAGTGTATGGCATTTCCTTCCCCTTGCCCCAGGCACCTGGGAGCATGTCTGCACGTGGAGAAAGACTTTCCCGTGGGAAGCCGGGTTTTGTCAAACGGGTCCCAGTGCTCTGCTCCTCTCTTTTCACTCCTGCTGCCAGAAGCCCAGGGAGGATGTGAGGGCTTAGAACATGGCTGGGCACTGTGGTTTCTTCCAGAGAAGTGGAGGGCACTTGCTTTACCTTGTCACAACCACTTGGGATAGGTTGTGCACCTCAGGAAAACTGTCTCCGTGGGTAGCCGGCTTTTTGCAAAGGGGTCTCAGGGCCGTGTGCCTCGGCTGTCCCTCCGGCTCCCCAAAGCACAGGGACGAGGTGAGGGGCTTAGACCATGCCTGGGCAATGTTGTTTCTTACACCTGGGTGTGTGGCATTTTGTTGAGCTGGCTACCCCCACTTGGGATAGGTGTTCCACAGCAAGCACCTATTGATCGTCGGAAGCCGTTTTTGCCCCAGGGGTCTCCGGGCTGTGTTCGTTGGGGTTGAACTCCTGGTAGCAAAACCGCCGGGTTGAGGGAAGGGTTCAGACTGTGCCTGGGCCCTGTGGTCTCTTCCAGGTCAGTGTATGGCATTTCCTTCCCCTTGCCACAGGCACCTGGGAGCATGTCTGCACGTGGAGAAAGACTTTCCCGTGGGAAGCCGGGTTTTGTCAAACGGGTCCCAGTGCTCTGCTCCTCTCTTTTCACTCCTGCTGTCAGAAGCCCAGGGAGGATGGGAGGGCTTAGAACATGGCTGGGCACTGTGGTTTCTTCCAGAGAAGTGGAGGGCATTTGCTTTACCTTGCCACAACCACTTGGGATAGGGTGTGCACCTCAGGAAAACTGTCTCCGTGGGAAGCCGGCTTTTTGCAAAGGGGTCTCAGGGCCGTGGGACTCGGGTGTCCCTCCGGCTCCCCAAAGCACAGGGACGAGGTGAGGGGCTTAGACCATGCCTGGGCAATGTTGTTTCTTACACCTGGGTGTGTGGCATTTTGTTGAGCTGGCTACCCCCACTTGGGATTGGTTTTCCACAGCAAGCGCATATTGTTCGTCGTAAGCCGTTTTTGCCTCAGGGGTCTCTGGGCTGTGTTCGTTGGGGTTGAACTCCTGCTAGCAAAACCGCCGGGTTGAGGGAAGGGTTCAGACTGTGCCTGGGCCCTGTGGTCTCTTCCAGGTCAGTGTATGGCATTTCCTTCCCCTTGCCACAGGCACCTGGGAGCATGTCTGCTCGTGGAGAAAGACTTTCCCGTGGGAAGCCGGTTTTTGTCAAACGGGTCCCAGTGCTCTGCTCCTCTCTTTTCACTCCTGCTGCCAGAAGCCCAGGGAGGATGGGAGGGCTTAGAACATGGCTGGGCACTGTGGTTTCTTCCAGAGAAGTGGAGAGCATTTGCTTAACCTTGCCACAACCACTTGGGATAGGGTCTGCACCTCAGGAAAACTGTCTCCGTGGGAAGCCGGCTTTTTGCAAAGGGGTCTCAGGGCCGTGTGCCTCGGCTGTCCCTCCGGCTCCCCAAAGCACAGGGACGAGGTGAGGGGCTTAGAACATGCCTGGGCAATGTTGTTTCTTACACCTGGGTGTGTGGCATTTTGTTGAGCTGGCTACCCCCACTTGGGATAGGTGTTCCACAGCAAGCACCTATTGTTCGTCGGAAGACGTTTTTGACCCAGGGGTCTCCGGGCTGTGTTCGTTGGGGTTGAACTCCTGCTAGCAAAACCGCCGGGTTGAGGGAAGGGTTCAGACTGTGCCTGGGCCCTGTGGTCTCTTCCAGGTCAGTGTATGGCATTTCCTTCCCCTTGCCCCAGGCACCTGGGAGCATGTCTGCACGTGGAGAAAGACTTTCCCGTGGGAAGCCGGGTTTTGTCAAACGGGTCCCCGTGCTCTGCTCCTCTCTTTTCACTCCTGCTGCCAGAAGCCCAGGGAGGATGGGAGGGCTTAGAACATGGCTGGGCACTGTGGTTTCTTCCAGAGAAGTGGAGGGCATTTGCTTTACCTTGCCACAACCACTTGGGATAGGGTCTGTACCTCAGGAAAACTGTTTCCGTGGGAAGCCGGCTTTTTGCAAAGGGGTCTCAGGGCCGTGGGACTCGGGTGTCCCTCCGGCTCCCCAAAGCACAGGGACGAGGTGAGGGGCTTAGACCATGCCTGGGCAATGTTGTTTCTTACACCTGGGTGTGTGGCATTTTGTTGAGCTGGCTACCCCCACTTGGGATAGGTGTTCCACAGCAAGCACCTATTTTTCGTCGGAAGCCGTTTTTGCCCCAGGGGTCTCCGGGCTGTGTTCGTTGGGGTTGAACTCCTGCTAGCAAAACCGCCGGGTTGAGGGAAGGGTTCAGACTGTGCCTGGGCCCTGTGGTCTCTTCCAGGTCAGTGTATGGCATTTCCTTCCCCTTGCCCCAGGCACCTGGGAGCATGTCTGCACGTGGAGAAAGACTTTCCCGTGGGAAGCCGGGTTTTGTCAAACGGGTCCCCGTGCTCTGCTCCTCTCTTTTCACTCCTGCTGCCAGAAGCCCAGGGAGGATGGGAGGGCTTAGAACATGGCTGGGCACTGTGGTTTCTTCCAGAGAAGTGGAGGGCATTTGCTTTACCTTGCCACAACCACTTGGGATAGGGTGTGCACCTCAGGAAAACTGTTTCCGTGGGAAGCCAGCTTTTTCAAAGGGGTCTCAGGGCCGTGTGCCTCGGCTGTCCCTCCGGCTCCCCAAAGCACAGGGACGAGGTGAGGGGCTTAGACCATGCCTGGGCAATGTTGTTTCTTACACCTGGGTGTGTGGCATTTTGTTGAGCTGGCTACCCCCACTTGGGATAGGTGTTCCACAGCAAGCACCTATTGTTCGTCGGAAGCCGTTTTTGCCCCAGGGGTCTCCGGGCTGTGTTCGTTGGGGTTGAACTCCGGCTAGCAAACCCGCCGGGTTGAGGGAAGTGTTCAGACTGTGCCTGGGCCCTGTGGTTTCTTCCAGGTCAGTGTATGGCATTTCCTTCCCCTTGCCACAGGCACCTGGGAGCATGTCTGCACGTGGAGAAAGACTTTCCCGTGGGAAGCCGGGTTTTGTCAAACGGGTCCCCGTGCTCTGCTCCTCTCTTTTCACTCATGCTGTCAGAAGCCCAGGGAGGATGGGAGGGCTTAGAACATGGCTGGGCACTGTGGTTTCTTCCAGAGAAGTGGAGGGCATTTGCTTTACCTTGCCACAACCACTTGGGATAGGGTGTGCACCTCAGGAAAACTGTCTCCGTGGGAAGCCGGCTTTTTGCAAAGGGGTCTCAGGGCCGTGGGACTCGGGTGTCCCTCCGGCTCCCCAAAGCACAGGGACGAGGTGAGGGGCTTAGACCATGCCTGGGCAATGTTGTTTCTTACACCTGGGTGTGTGGCATTTTGTTGAGCTGGCTACCCCCACTTGGGATTGGTTTTCCACAGCAAGCGCATATTGTTCGTCGTAAGCCGTTTTTGCCTCAGGGGTCTCTGGGCTGTGTTCGTTGGGGTTGAACTCCTGCTAGCAAAACCGCCGGGTTGAGGGAAGGGTTCAGACTGTGCCTGGGCCCTGTGGTCTCTTCCAGGTCAGTGTATGGCATTTCCTTCCCCTTGCCCCAGGCACCTGGGAGCATGTCTGCACGTGGAGAAAGACTTTCCCGTGGGAAGCCGGGTTTTGTCAAACGGGTCCCAGTGCTCTGCTCCTCTCTTTTCACTCCTGCTGTCAGAAGCCCAGGGAGGATGGGAGGGCTTAGAACATGGCTGGGCACTGTGGTTTCTTCCAGAGAAGTGGAGGGCATTTGCTTTACCTTGCCACAACCACTTGGGATAGGGTGTGCACCTCAGGAAAACTGTCTCCGTGGGAAGCCGGCTTTTTGCAAAGGGGTCTCAGGGCCGTGGGACTCGGGTGTCCCTCCGGCTCCCCAAAGCACAGGGACGAGGTGAGGGGCTTAGACCATGCCTGGGCAATGTTGTTTCTTACACCTGGGTGTGTGGCATTTTGTTGAGCTGGCTACCCCCACTTGGGATTGGTTTTCCACAGCAAGCGCATATTGTTCGTCGTAAGCCGTTTTTGCCTCAGGGGTCTCTGGGCTGTGTTCGTTGGGGTTGAACTCCTGCTAGCAAAACCGCCGGGTTGAGGGAAGGGTTCAGACTGTGCCTGGGCCCTGTGGTCTCTTCCAGGTCAGTGTATGGCATTTCCTTCCCCTTGCCACAGGCACCTGGGAGCATGTCTGCTCGTGGAGAAAGACTTTCCCGTGGGAAGCCGGTTTTTGTCAAACGGGTCCCAGTGCTCTGCTCCTCTCTTTTCACTCCTGCTGCCAGAAGCCCAGGGAGGATGGGAGGGCTTAGAACATGGCTGGGCACTGTGGTTTCTTCCAGAGAAGTGGAGAGCATTTGCTTAACCTTGCCACAACCACTTGGGATAGGGTCTGCACCTCAGGAAAACTGTCTCCGTGGGAAGCCGGCTTTTTGCAAAGGGGTCTCAGGGCCGTGTGCCTCGGCTGTCCCTCCGGCTCCCCAAAGCACAGGGACGAGGTGAGGGGCTTAGAACATGCCTGGGCAATGTTGTTTCTTACACCTGGGTGTGTGGCATTTTGTTGAGCTGGCTACCCCCACTTGGGATAGGTGTTCCACAGCAAGCACCTATTGTTCGTCGGAAGACGTTTTTGACCCAGGGGTCTCCGGGCTGTGTTCGTTGGGGTTGAACTCCTGCTAGCAAAACCGCCGGGTTGAGGGAAGGGTTCAGACTGTGCCTGGGCCCTGTGGTCTCTTCCAGGTCAGTGTATGGCATTTCCTTCCCCTTGCCCCAGGCACCTGGGAGCATGTCTGCACGTGGAGAAAGACTTTCCCGTGGGAAGCCGGGTTTTGTCAAACGGGTCCCAGTGCTCTGCTCCTCTCTTTTCACTCCTGCTGCCAGAAGCCCAGGGAGGATGGGAGGGCTTAGAACATGGCTGGGCACTGTGGTTTCTTCCAGAGAAGTGGAGGGCATTTGCTTTACCTTGCCACAACCACTTGGGATAGGGTGTGCACCTCAGGAAAACTGTCTCCGTGGGAAGCCGGCTTTTTGCAAAGGGGACTCAGGGCCGTGGGACTCGGGTGTCCCTCCGGCTCCCCAAAGCACAGGGACGAGGTGAGGGGCTTAGACCATGCCTGGGCAATGTTGTTTCTTACACCTGGGTGTGTGGCATTTTATTGAGCTGGCTACCCCCACTTGGGATTGGTTTTCCACAGCAAGCGCATATTGTTCGTCGGAAGCCGTTTTTGCCTCAGGGGTCTCTGGGCTGTGTTCGTTGGGGTTGAACTCCTGCTAGCAAAACCGCCGGGTTGAGGGAAGGGTTCAGACTGTGCCTGGGCCCTGTGGTCTCTTCCAGGTCAGTGTATGGCATTTCCTTCCCCTTGCCACAGGCACCTGGGAGCATGTCTGCACGTGGAGAAAGACTTTCCCTTGGGAAGACGGTTTTTGTCAAACGGGTCCCAGTGCTCTGCTCCTCTCTTTTCACTCCTGCTGTCAGAAGCCCAGGGAGGATGGGAGGGCTTAGAACATGGCTGGGCACTGTGGTTTCTTCCAGAGAAGTGGAGGGCATTTGCTTTACCTTGCCACAACCACTTGGGATAGGGTCTGCACCTCAGGAAAACTGTCTCCGTGGGAAGCCGGCTTTTTACAAAGGGGTCTCAGGGCCGTGTGCCTCGGCTGTCCCTCCGGCTCCCCAAAGCACAGGGACGAGGTGAGGGGCTTAGACCATGCCTGGGCAATGTTGTTTCTTACACCTGGGTGTGTGGCATTTTGTTGAGCTGGCTACCCCCACTTGGGATAGGTGTTCCACAGCAAGCACCTATTTTTCGTCGGAAGCGGTTTTTGCCCCAGGGGTCTCCGGGCTATGTTCGTTGGGGTTGAACTCCTGCTAGCAATACCGCCGGGTTGAGGGAAGGGTTCAGACTGTGCCTGGGCCCTGTGGTCTCTTCCAGGTCAGTGTATGGCATTTCCTTCCCCTTGCCCCAGGCACCTGGGAGCATGTCTGCACGTGGAGAAAGACTTTCCCGTGGGAAGCCGGGTTTTTCAAACGGGTCCCAGTGCTCTGCTCCTCTCTTTTCACTCCTGCTGCCAGAAGCCCAGGGAGGATGGGAGGGCTTAGAACATGGCTGGGCACTGTGGTTTCTTCCAGAGAAGTGGAGGGCATTTGCTTTACCTTGCCACAACCACTTGGGATAGGGTGTGCACCTCAGGAAAACTGTTTCCGTGGGAAGCCGGCTTTTTCAAAGGGGTCTCAGGGCCTAGTGCCTCGGCTGTCCCTCCGGCTCCCCAAAGCACAGGGACGAGGTGAGGGGCTTAGACCATGCCTGGGCAATGTTGTTTCTTACACCTGAGTGTGTGGCATTTTGTTGAGCTGGCTACCCCCACTTGGGATAGGTGTTCCACAGCAAGCACCTATTGTTCGTCGGAAGCCGTTTTTGACCCAGGGGTTTCCGGGCTGTGTTCGTTGGGGTTGAAGTCCTGCTAGCAAACCCGCCGGGTTGAGGGAAGGGTTCAGACTGTGCCTGGGCCCTGTGGTCTCTTCCAGGTCAGTGTATGGCATTTCCTTCCCCTTGCCCCAGGCACCTGGGAGCATGTCTGCACGTGGAGAAAGACTTTCCCATGGGAAGCCGGGTTTTGTCAAACGGGTCCCAGTGCTCTGCTCCTCTCTTTTCACTCCTGCTGCCAGAAGCCCAGGGACGATGGGAGGGCTTAGAACATGGCTGGGCACTGTGGTTTCTTCCAGAGAAGTGGAGGGCATTTGCTTTACCTTGCCACAACCACTTGGGATAGGGTGTGCACCTCAGGAAAACTGTTTCCGTGGGAAGCCGGCTTTTTCAATGGGGTCTCAGGGCCGTGTGTCTCGGCTGTCCCTCCGGCTCCCCAAAGCACAGGGACGAGGTGAGGGGCTTAGACCATGCCTGGGCAATGTTGTTTCTTACACCTGGGTGTGTGGCATTTTGTTGAGCTGGCTACCCCCACTTGGGATAGGTGTTCCACAGCAAGCACCTATTGTTCGTCGGAAGCCGTTTTTGCCCCAGGGGTCTCCGGGCTGTGTTCGTTGGGGTTGAACTCCTGTTGGCAAAACCGCCGGGTTGAGGGAAGGGTTCAGACTGTGCCTGGGCCCTGTGGTCTCTTCCAGGTCAGTGTATGGCATTTCCTTCCCCTTGCCCCAGGCACCTGGGAGCATGTCTGCACGTGGAGAAAGACTTTCCCGTGGGAAGCCGGGTTTTGTCAAACGGGTCCCCGTGCTCTGCTCCTCTCTTTTCACTCCTGCTGCCAGAAGCCCAGGGACGATGGGAGGGCTTAGAACATGGCTGGGCACTGTGGTTTCTTCCAGAGAAGTGGAGGGCATTTGCTTTACCTTGCCACAACCACTTGGGATAGGGTCTGCACCTCAGGAAAACTGTTTCCGTGGGAAGCCGGCTTTTTGCAAAGGGGTCTCAGGGCCGTGTGCCTCGGCTGTCCCTCCGGCTCCCCAAAGCACAGGGTCGAGTTGAGGGGCTTAGACCATGCCTGGGCAATGTTGTTTCTTACACCTGGGTGTGTGGCATTTTGTTGAGCTGGCTACCCCCACTTGGGATAGGTGTTCCACAGCAAGCACCTATTGTTCGTCGGAAGCCGTTTTTGCCCCAGGGGTCTCCGGGCTGTGTTCGTTGGGGTTGAACTCCTGCTAGCAAAACCGCCGGGTTGAGGGAAGGGTTCAGACTGTGCCTGGGCCCTGTGGTCTCTTCCAGGTCAGTGTATGGCATTTCCTTCCCCTTGCCACAGGCACCTGGGAGCATGTCTGCACGTGGAGAAAGACTTTCCCGTGGGAAGCCGGTTTTTGTCAAACGGGTCCCAGTGCTCTGCTCCTCTCTTTTCACTCCTGCTGCCAGAAGCCCAGGGAGGATGGGAGGGCTTAGAACATGGCTGGGCACTGTGGTTTCTTCCAGAGAAGGGGAGGGCATTTGCTTTACCTTGCCACAACCACTTGGGATAGGGTCTGCACCTCAGGAAAACTGTCTCCGTGGGAAGCCGGCTTTTTGCAAAGGGGTCTCAGGGCCATGTGCCTCGGCTGTCCCTCCGGCTCCCCAAAGCACAGGGACGAGGTGAGGGGCTTAGACCATGCCTGGGCAATGTTGTTTCTTACACCTGGGTGTGTGGCATTTTGTTGAGCTGGCTACCCCCACTTGGGATAGGTGTTCCACAGCAAGCACCTATTGATCGTCGGAAGCCGTTTTTGCCCCAGGTGTCTCCGGGCTGTGTTCGTTGGGGTTGAACTCCTGCTAGCAAACCCGCCGGGTTGAGGGAAGGGTTCAGACTGTGCCTGGGCCCTGTGGTCTCTTCCAGGTCAGTGTATGGCATTTCCTTCCCCTTGCCCCAGGCACCTGGGAGCACGTCTGCACGTGGAGAAAGACTTTCCCGTGGGAAGCCGGGTTTTGTCAAACGGGTCCCAGTGCTCTGCTCCTCTCTTTTCACTCCTGCTGCCAGAAGCCCAGGGACGATGGGAGGGCTTAGAACATGGCTGGGCACTGTGGTTTCTTCCAGAGAAGTGGAGGGCATTTGCTTTACCTTGCCACAACCACTTGGGATAGGGTGTGCACCTCAGGAAAACTGTTTCCGTGGGAAGCCGGCTTTTTCAAAGGGGTCTCAGGGCCGTGTGCCTCGGCTGTCCCTCCGGCTCCCCAAAGCACAGGGACGAGGTGAGGGGCTTAGACCATGCCTGGGCAATGTTGTTTCTTACACCTGGGTGTGTGGCATTTTGTTGAGCTGGCTACCCCCACTTGGGATAGGTGTTCCACAGCAAGCACCTATTGTTCGTTGGAAGCCGTTTTTGCCCCAGGGGCCTCCGGGCTGTGTTCGTTGGGGTTGAACTCCTGCTAGCAAAACCGCCGGGTTGAGGGAAGGGTTCAGACTGTGCCTGGGCCCTGTGGTCTCTTCCAGGTCAGTGTATGGCATTTCCTTCCCCTTGCCCCAGGCACCTGGGAGCATGTCTGCACGTGGAGAAAGACTTTCCCGTGGGAAGCCAGGTTTTGTCAAACGGGTCCCCGTGCTCTGCTCCTCTCTTTTCACTCCTGCTGCCAGAAGCCCAGGGACGATGGGAGGGCTTAGAACATGGCTGGGCACTGTGGTTTCTTCCAGAGAAGTGGAGGGCTTTTGCTTTACCTTGCCACAACCACGTGGGATAGGGTGTGCACCTCAGGAAAACTGTCTCCGTGGGAAGCCGGCTTTTTGCAAAGGGGTCTCAGGGCCGTGTGCCTCGGCTGTCCCTCCGGCTCCCCAAAGCACAGGGACGAGGTGAGGGGCTTAGACCATGCCTGGGCAATGTTGTTTCTTACACCTGGGTGTGTGGCATTTTGTTGAGCTGGCTACCCCCACTTGGGATAGGTGTTCCACAGCAAGCACCTATTGTTCATCGGAAGCCGTTTTTGCCCCAGGGGTCTCCGGGCTGTGTTCGTTGGGGTTGAACTCCTGCTAGCAAAACCGCCGGATTGAGGGAAGGGTTCAGACTGTGCCTGGGCCCTGTGGTCTCTTCCAGGTCAGTGTATGGCATTTCCTTCCCCTTGCCCCAGGCACCTGGGAGCATGTCTGCACGTGGAGAAAGACTTTCCCGTGGGAAGCCGGGTTTTGTCAAACGGGTCCCAGTGCTCTGCTCCTCTCTTTTCACTCCTGCTGCCAGAAGCCCAGGGACGATGGGAGGGTTTAGAACATGGCTGGGCACTGTGGTTTCTTCCAGAGAAGTGGAGGGCATTTGCTTTACCTTGCCACAACCACTTGGGATAGTGTGTGCACCTCAGGAAAACTGTTTCCGTGGGAAGCCGGCTTTTTCAAAGGGGTCTCAGGGCCGTGTGCCTCGGCTGTCCCTCCGGCTCCCCAAAGCACAGGGACGAGGTGAGGGGCTTAGACCATGCCTGGGCAATGTTGTTTCTTACACCTGGGTGTGTGGCATTTTGTTGAGCTGGCTACCCCCACTTGGGATAGGTGTTCCACAGCAAGCACCTATTGTTCGTCGGAAGCCGTTTTTGCCCCAGGGGTCTCCGGGCTGTGTTCGTTGGGGTTGAACTCCTGCTAGCAAAACCGCCGGGTTGAGGGAAGGGTTCAGACTGTGCCTGGGCCCTGTGGTCTCTTCCAGGTCAGTGTATGGCATTTCCTTCCCCTTGCCCCAGGCACCTGGGAGCATGTCTGCACGTGGAGAAAGACTTTCCCGTGGGAAGCCCGGTTTTGTCAAACGGGTCCCAGTGCTCTGCTCCTCTCTTTTCACTCCTGCTGCCAGAAGCCCAGGGAGGATGGGAGGGCTTAGAACATGGCTGGGCACTGTGGTTTCTTCCAGAGAAGTGGAGGGCATTTGCTTTACCTTGCCACAACCACTTGGGATAGGGTGTGCAACTCAGGAAAACTGTTTCCGTGGGAAGCCGGCTTTTTCAAAGGGGTCTCAGGGCCGTGTGCCTCGGCTGTCCCTCCGGCTCCCCAAAGCACAGGGACGAGGTGAGGGGCTTAGACCATGCCTGGGCAATGTTGTTTCTTACACCTGGGTGTGTGGCATTTTGTTGAGCTGGCTACCCCCACTTGGGATAGGTGTTCCACAGCAAGCACCTATTGTTCGTCGGAAGCCGTTTTTGACCCAGGGGTCTCCGGGCTGTGTTCGTTGGGGTTGAACTCCTGCTAGCAAAACCGCCGGGTTGAGGGAAGGGTTCAGACTGTGCCTGGGCCCTGTGGTCTCTTCCAGGTCAGTGTATGGCATTTCCTTCCCCTTGCCCCAGGCACCTGGGAGCATGTCTGCACGTGGAGAAAGACTTTCCCGTGGGAAGCCGGGTTTTGTCAAACGGGTCCCAGTGCTCTGCTCCTCTCTTTTCACTCCTGCTGCCAGAAGCCCAGGGAGGATGGGAGGGCTTAGAACATGGCTGGGCACTGTGGTTTCTTCCAGAGAAGTGGAGGGCATTTGCTTTACCTTGCCACAACTACTTGGGATAGGGTGTGCACCTCAGGAAAACTGTTTCCGTGGGAAGCCGGCTTTTTCAAAGGGGTCTCAGGGCCTTGTGCCTCGGCTGTCCCTCCGGCTCCCCAAAGCACAGGGACGAGGTGAGGGGCTTAGACCATGCCTGGGCAATGTTGTTTCTTACACCTGGGTGTGTGGCATTTTGTTGAGCTGGCTACCCCCACTTGGGATAGGTGTTCCACAGCAAGCACCTATGGTTCGTCGGAAGCCGTTTTTGACCCAGGGGTTTCCGGGCTGTGTTCGTTGGGGTTGAACTCCTGCTAGCAAAACCGCCGGGTTGAGGGAAGGGTTCAGACTGTGCCTGGGCCCTGTGGTCTCTTCCAGGTCAGTGTATGGCATTTCCTTCCCCTTGCCCCAGGCACCTGGGAGCATGTCTGCACGTGGAGAAAGACTTTCCCGTGGGAAGCCGGGTTTTGTCAAACGGGTCCCAGTGCTCTGCTCCTCTCTTTTCACTCCTGCTGCCAGAAGCCCAGGGAGGATGTGAGGGCTTAGAACATGGCTGGGCACTGTGGTTTCTTCCAGAGAAGTGGAGGGCACTTGCTTTACCTTGCCACAACCACTTGGGATAGGTTGTGCACCTCAGGAAAACTGTCTCCGTGGGTAGCCGGCTTTTTGCAAAGGGGTCTCAGGGCCGTGTGCCTCGGCTGTCCCTCCGGCTCCCCAAAGCACAGGGACGAGGTGAGGGGCTTAGACCATGCCTGGGCAATGTTGTTTCTTACACCTGGGTGTGTGGCATTTTGTTGAGCTGGCTACCCCCACTTGGGATAGGTGTTCCACAGCAAGCACCTATTGATCGTCGGAAGCCGTTTTTGCCCCAGGGGTCTCCGGGCTGTGTTCGTTGGGGTTGAACTCCTGGTAGCAAAACCGCCGGGTTGAGGGAAGGGTTCAGACTGTGCCTGGGCCCTGTGGTCTCTTCCAGGTCAGTGTATGGCATTTCCTTCCCCTTGCCCCAGGCACCTGGGAGCATGTCTGCACGTGGAGAAAGACTTTCCCGTGGGAAGCCGGGTTTTGTCAAACGGGTCCCAGTGCTCTGCTCCTCTCTTTTCACTCCTGCTGTCAGAAGCCCAGGGAGGATGGGAGGGCTTAGAACATGGCTGGGCACTGTGGTTTCTTCCAGAGAAGTGGAGGGCATTTGCTTTACCTTGCCACAACCACTTGGGATAGGGTGTGCACCTCAGGAAAACTGTCTCCGTGGGAAGCCGGCTTTTTGCAAAGGGGTCTCAGGGCCGTGGGACTCGGGTGTCCCTCCGGCTCCCCAAAGCACAGGGACGAGGTGAGGGGCTTAGACCATGCCTGGGCAATGTTGTTTCTTACACCTGGGTGTGTGGCATTTTGTTGAGCTGGCTACCCCCACTTGGGATAGGTGTTCCACAGCAAGCACCTATTTTTCGTCGTAAGCCGTTTTTGCCTCAGGGGTCTCTGGGCTGTGTTCGTTGGGGTTGAACTCCTGCTAGCAAAACCGCCGGGTTGAGGGAAGGGTTCAGACTGTGCCTGGGCCCTGTGGTCTCTTCCAGGTCAGTGTATGGCATTTCCTTCCCCTTGCCACAGGCACCTGGGAGCATGTCTGCTCGTGGAGAAAGACGTTCCCGTGGGAAGCCGGTTTTTGTCAAACGGGTCCCAGTGCTCTGCTCCTCTCTTTTCACTCCTGCTGCCAGAAGCCCAGGGAGGATGGGAGGGCTTAGAACATGGCTGGGCACTGTGGTTTCTTCCAGAGAAGTGGAGAGCATTTGCTTAACCTTGCCACAACCACTTGGGATAGGGTCTGCACCTCAGGAAAACTGTCTCCGTGGGAAGCCGGCTTTTTGCAAAGGGGTCTCAGGGCCGTGTGCCTCGGCTGTCCCTCCGGCTCCCCAAAGCACAGGGACGAGGTGAGGGGCTTAGAACATGCCTGGGCAATGTTGTTTCTTACACCTGGGTGTGTGGCATTTTGTTGAGCTGGCTACCCCCACTTGGGATAGGTGTTCCACAGCAAGCACCTATTGTTCGTCGGAAGACGTTTTTGACCCAGGGGTCTCCGGGCTGTGTTCGTTGGGGTTGAACTCCTGCTAGCAAAACCGCCGGGTTGAGGGAAGGGTTCAGACTGTGCCTGGGCCCTGTGGTCTCTTCCAGGTCAGTGTATGGCATTTCCTTCCCCTTGCCCCAGGCACCTGGGAGCATGTCTGCACGTGGAGAAAGACTTTCCCGTGGGAAGCCGGGTTTTGTCAAACGGGTCCCCGTGCTCTGCTCCTCTCTTTTCACTCCTGCTGCCAGAAGCCCAGGGAGGATGGGAGGGCTTAGAACATGGCTGGGCACTGTGGTTTCTTCCAGAGAAGTGGAGGGCATTTGCTTTACCTTGCCACAACCACTTGGGATAGGGTCTGTACCTCAGGAAAACTGTTTCCGTGGGAAGCCGGCTTTTTGCAAAGGGGTCTCAGGGCCGTGGGACTCGGGTGTCCCTCCGGCTCCCCAAAGCACAGGGACGAGGTGAGGGGCTTAGACCATGCCTGGGCAATGTTGTTTCTTACACCTGGGTGTGTGGCATTTTGTTGAGCTGGCTACCCCCACTTGGGATAGGTGTTCCACAGCAAGCACCTATTTTTCGTCGGAAGCCGTTTTTGCCCCAGGGGTCTCCGGGCTGTGTTCGTTGGGGTTGAACTCCTGCTAGCAAAACCGCCGGGTTGAGGGAAGGGTTCAGACTGTGCCTGGGCCCTGTGGTCTCTTCCAGGTCAGTGTATGGCATTTCCTTCCCCTTGCCCCAGGCACCTGGGAGCATGTCTGCACGTGGAGAAAGACTTTCCCGTGGGAAGCCGGGTTTTGTCAAACGGGTCCCCGTGCTCTGCTCCTCTCTTTTCACTCCTGCTGCCAGAAGCCCAGGGAGGATGGGAGGGCTTAGAACATGGCTGGGCACTGTGGTTTCTTCCAGAGAAGTGGAGGGCATTTGCTTTACCTTGCCACAACCACTTGGGATAGGGTGTGCACCTCAGGAAAACTGTTTCCGTGGGAAGCCAGCTTTTTCAAAGGGGTCTCAGGGCCGTGTGCCTCGGCTGTCCCTCCGGCTCCCCAAAGCACAGGGACGAGGTGAGGGGCTTAGACCATGCCTGGGCAATGTTGTTTCTTACACCTGGGTGTGTGGCATTTTGTTGAGCTGGCTACCCCCACTTGGGATAGGTGTTCCACAGCAAGCACCTATTGTTCGTCGGAAGCCGTTTTTGCCCCAGGGGTCTCCGGGCTGTGTTCGTTGGGGTTGAACTCCGGCTAGCAAACCCGCCGGGTTGAGGGAAGTGTTCAGACTGTGCCTGGGCCCTGTGGTTTCTTCCAGGTCAGTGTATGGCATTTCCTTCCCCTTGCCACAGGCACCTGGGAGCATGTCTGCACGTGGAGAAAGACTTTCCCGTGGGAAGCCGGGTTTTGTCAAACGGGTCCCCGTGCTCTGCTCCTCTCTTTTCACTCATGCTGTCAGAAGCCCAGGGAGGATGGGAGGGCTTAGAACATGGCTGGGCACTGTGGTTTCTTCCAGAGAAGTGGAGGGCATTTGCTTTACCTTGCCACAACCACTTGGGATAGGGTGTGCACCTCAGGAAAACTGTCTCCGTGGGAAGCCGGCTTTTTGCAAAGGGGTCTCAGGGCCGTGGGACTCGGGTGTCCCTCCGGCTCCCCAAAGCACAGGGACGAGGTGAGGGGCTTAGACCATGCCTGGGCAATGTTGTTTCTTACACCTGGGTGTGTGGCATTTTGTTGAGCTGGCTACCCCCACTTGGGATAGGTGTTCCACAGCAAGCACCTATTGTTCGTTGGAAGCCGTTTTTGCCCCAGGGGCCTCCGGGCTGTGTTCGTTGGGGTTGAACTCCTGCTAGCAAAACCGCCGGGTTGAGGGAAGGGTTCAGACTGTGCCTGGGCCCTGTGGTCTCTTCCAGGTCAGTGTATGGCATTTCCTTCCCCTTGCCCCAGGCACCTGGGAGCATGTCTGCACGTGGAGAAAGACTTTCCCGTGGGAAGCCAGGTTTTGTCAAACGGGTCCCCGTGCTCTGCTCCTCTCTTTTCACTCCTGCTGCCAGAAGCCCAGGGACGATGGGAGGGCTTAGAACATGGCTGGGCACTGTGGTTTCTTCCAGAGAAGTGGAGGGCTTTTGCTTTACCTTGCCACAACCACGTGGGATAGGGTGTGCACCTCAGGAAAACTGTCTCCGTGGGAAGCCGGCTTTTTGCAAAGGGGTCTCAGGGCCGTGTGCCTCGGCTGTCCCTCCGGCTCCCCAAAGCACAGGGACGAGGTGAGGGGCTTAGACCATGCCTGGGCAATGTTGTTTCTTACACCTGGGTGTGTGGCATTTTGTTGAGCTGGCTACCCCCACTTGGGATAGGTGTTCCACAGCAAGCACCTATTGTTCATCGGAAGCCGTTTTTGCCCCAGGGGTCTCCGGGCTGTGTTCGTTGGGGTTGAACTCCTGCTAGCAAAACCGCCGGATTGAGGGAAGGGTTCAGACTGTGCCTGGGCCCTGTGGTCTCTTCCAGGTCAGTGTATGGCATTTCCTTCCCCTTGCCCCAGGCACCTGGGAGCATGTCTGCACGTGGAGAAAGACTTTCCCGTGGGAAGCCGGGTTTTGTCAAACGGGTCCCAGTGCTCTGCTCCTCTCTTTTCACTCCTGCTGCCAGAAGCCCAGGGACGATGGGAGGGTTTAGAACATGGCTGGGCACTGTGGTTTCTTCCAGAGAAGTGGAGGGCATTTGCTTTACCTTGCCACAACCACTTGGGATAGTGTGTGCACCTCAGGAAAACTGTTTCCGTGGGAAGCCGGCTTTTTCAAAGGGGTCTCAGGGCCGTGTGCCTCGGCTGTCCCTCCGGCTCCCCAAAGCACAGGGACGAGGTGAGGGGCTTAGACCATGCCTGGGCAATGTTGTTTCTTACACCTGGGTGTGTGGCATTTTGTTGAGCTGGCTACCCCCACTTGGGATAGGTGTTCCACAGCAAGCACCTATTGTTCGTCGGAAGCCGTTTTTGCCCCAGGGGTCTCCGGGCTGTGTTCGTTGGGGTTGAACTCCTGCTAGCAAAACCGCCGGGTTGAGGGAAGGGTTCAGACTGTGCCTGGGCCCTGTGGTCTCTTCCAGGTCAGTGTATGGCATTTCCTTCCCCTTGCCCCAGGCACCTGGGAGCATGTCTGCACGTGGAGAAAGACTTTCCCGTGGGAAGCCCGGTTTTGTCAAACGGGTCCCAGTGCTCTGCTCCTCTCTTTTCACTCCTGCTGCCAGAAGCCCAGGGAGGATGGGAGGGCTTAGAACATGGCTGGGCACTGTGGTTTCTTCCAGAGAAGTGGAGGGCATTTGCTTTACCTTGCCACAACCACTTGGGATAGGGTGTGCAACTCAGGAAAACTGTTTCCGTGGGAAGCCGGCTTTTTCAAAGGGGTCTCAGGGCCGTGTGCCTCGGCTGTCCCTCCGGCTCCCCAAAGCACAGGGACGAGGTGAGGGGCTTAGACCATGCCTGGGCAATGTTGTTTCTTACACCTGGGTGTGTGGCATTTTGTTGAGCTGGCTACCCCCACTTGGGATAGGTGTTCCACAGCAAGCACCTATTGTTCGTCGGAAGCCGTTTTTGACCCAGGGGTCTCCGGGCTGTGTTCGTTGGGGTTGAAGTCCTGCTAGCAAAACCGCCGGGTTGAGGGAAGGGTTCAGACTGTGCCTGGGCCCTGTGGTCTCTTCCAGGTCAGTGTATGGCATTTCCTTCCCCTTGCCCCAGGCACCTGGGAGCATGTCTGCACGTGGAGAAAGACTTTCCCGTGGGAAGCCGGGTTTTGTCAAACGGGTCCCAGTGCTCTGGTCCTCTCTTTTCACTCCTGCTGCCAGAAGCCCAGGGAGGATGGGAGGGCTTAGAACATGGCTGGGCACTGTGGTTTCTTCCAGAGAAGTGGAGGGCATTTGCTTTACCTTGCCACAACTACTTGGGATAGGGTGTGCACCTCAGGAAAACTGTTTCCGTGGGAAGCCGGCTTTTTCAAAGGGGTCTCAGGGCCTTGTGCCTCGGCTGTCCCTCCGGCTCCCCAAAGCACAGGGACGAGGTGAGGGGCTTAGACCATGCCTGGGCAATGTTGTTTCTTACACCTGGGTGTGTGGCATTTTGTTGAGCTGGCTACCCCCACTTGGGATAGGTGTTCCACAGCAAGCACCTATGGTTCGTCGGAAGCCGTTTTTGACCCAGGGGTTTCCGGGCTGTGTTCGTTGGGGTTGAACTCCTGCTAGCAAAACCGCCGGGTTGAGGGAAGGGTTCAGACTGTGCCTGGGCCCTGTGGTCTCTTCCAGGTCAGTGTATGGCATTTCCTTCCCCTTGCCCCAGGCACCTGGGAGCATGTCTGCACGTGGAGAAAGACTTTCCCGTGGGAAGCCGGGTTTTGTCAAACGGGTCCCAGTGCTCTGCTCCTCTCTTTTCACTCCTGCTGCCAGAAGCCCAGGGACGATGGGAGGGCTTAGAACATGGCTGGGCACTGTGGTTTCTTCCAGAGAAGTGGAGGGCATTTGCTTTACCTTGCCACAACCACTTGGGATAGGGTGTGCACCTCAGGAAAACTGTTTCCGTGGGAAGCCGGCTTTTTCAAAGGGGTCTCAGGGCCGTGTGCCTCGGCTGTCCCTCCGGCTCCCCAAAGCACAGGGACGAGGTGAGGGGCTTAGACCATGCCTGGGCAATGTTGTTTCTTACACCTGGGTGTGTGGCATTTTGTTGAGCTGGCTACCCCCACTTGGGATAGGTGTTCCACAGCAAGCACCTATTGTTCGTTGGAAGCCGTTTTTGCCCCAGGGGCCTCCGGGCTGTGTTCGTTGGGGTTGAACTCCTGCTAGCAAAACCGCCGGGTTGAGGGAAGGGTTCAGACTGTGCCTGGGCCCTGTGGTCTCTTCCAGGTCAGTGTATGGCATTTCCTTCCCCTTGCCCCAGGCACCTGGGAGCATGTCTGCACGTGGAGAAAGACTTTCCCGTGGGAAGCCAGGTTTTGTCAAACGGGTCCCCGTGCTCTGCTCCTCTCTTTTCACTCCTGCTGCCAGAAGCCCAGGGACGATGGGAGGGCTTAGAACATGGCTGGGCACTGTGGTTTCTTCCAGAGAAGTGGAGGGCTTTTGCTTTACCTTGCCACAACCACGTGGGATAGGGTGTGCACCTCAGGAAAACTGTCTCCGTGGGAAGCCGGCTTTTTGCAAAGGGGTCTCAGGGCCGTGTGCCTCGGCTGTCCCTCCGGCTCCCCAAAGCACAGGGACGAGGTGAGGGGCTTAGACCATGCCTGGGCAATGTTGTTTCTTACACCTGGGTGTGTGGCATTTTGTTGAGCTGGCTACCCCCACTTGGGATAGGTGTTCCACAGCAAGCACCTATTGTTCATCGGAAGCCGTTTTTGCCCCAGGGGTCTCCGGGCTGTGTTCGTTGGGGTTGAACTCCTGCTAGCAAAACCGCCGGATTGAGGGAAGGGTTCAGACTGTGCCTGGGCCCTGTGGTCTCTTCCAGGTCAGTGTATGGCATTTCCTTCCCCTTGCCCCAGGCACCTGGGAGCATGTCTGCACGTGGAGAAAGACTTTCCCGTGGGAAGCCGGGTTTTGTCAAACGGGTCCCAGTGCTCTGCTCCTCTCTTTTCACTCCTGCTGCCAGAAGCCCAGGGACGATGGGAGGGTTTAGAACATGGCTGGGCACTGTGGTTTCTTCCAGAGAAGTGGAGGGCATTTGCTTTACCTTGCCACAACCACTTGGGATAGTGTGTGCACCTCAGGAAAACTGTTTCCGTGGGAAGCCGGCTTTTTCAAAGGGGTCTCAGGGCCGTGTGCCTCGGCTGTCCCTCCGGCTCCCCAAAGCACAGGGACGAGGTGAGGGGCTTAGACCATGCCTGGGCAATGTTGTTTCTTACACCTGGGTGTGTGGCATTTTGTTGAGCTGGCTACCCCCACTTGGGATAGGTGTTCCACAGCAAGCACCTATTGTTCGTCGGAAGCCGTTTTTGCCCCAGGGGTCTCCGGGCTGTGTTCGTTGGGGTTGAACTCCTGCTAGCAAAACCGCCGGGTTGAGGGAAGGGTTCAGACTGTGCCTGGGCCCTGTGGTCTCTTCCAGGTCAGTGTATGGCATTTCCTTCCCCTTGCCCCAGGCACCTGGGAGCATGTCTGCACGTGGAGAAAGACTTTCCCGTGGGAAGCCCGGTTTTGTCAAACGGGTCCCAGTGCTCTGCTCCTCTCTTTTCACTCCTGCTGCCAGAAGCCCAGGGAGGATGGGAGGGCTTAGAACATGGCTGGGCACTGTGGTTTCTTCCAGAGAAGTGGAGGGCATTTGCTTTACCTTGCCACAACCACTTGGGATAGGGTGTGCAACTCAGGAAAACTGTTTCCGTGGGAAGCCGGCTTTTTCAAAGGGGTCTCAGGGCCGTGTGCCTCGGCTGTCCCTCCGGCTCCCCAAAGCACAGGGACGAGGTGAGGGGCTTAGACCATGCCTGGGCAATGTTGTTTCTTACACCTGGGTGTGTGGCATTTTGTTGAGCTGGCTACCCCCACTTGGGATAGGTGTTCCACAGCAAGCACCTATTGTTCGTCGGAAGCCGTTTTTGACCCAGGGGTCTCCGGGCTGTGTTCGTTGGGGTTGAACTCCTGCTAGCAAAACCGCCGGGTTGAGGGAAGGGTTCAGACTGTGCCTGGGCCCTGTGGTCTCTTCCAGGTCAGTGTATGGCATTTCCTTCCCCTTGCCCCAGGCACCTGGGAGCATGTCTGCACGTGGAGAAAGACTTTCCCGTGGGAAGCCGGGTTTTGTCAAACGGGTCCCAGTGCTCTGGTCCTCTCTTTTCACTCCTGCTGCCAGAAGCCCAGGGAGGATGGGAGGGCTTAGAACATGGCTGGGCACTGTGGTTTCTTCCAGAGAAGTGGAGGGCATTTGCTTTACCTTGCCACAACTACTTGGGATAGGGTGTGCACCTCAGGAAAACTGTTTCCGTGGGAAGCCGGCTTTTTCAAAGGGGTCTCAGGGCCTTGTGCCTCGGCTGTCCCTCCGGCTCCCCAAAGCACAGGGACGAGGTGAGGGGCTTAGACCATGCCTGGGCAATGTTGTTTCTTACACCTGGGTGTGTGGCATTTTGTTGAGCTGGCTACCCCCACTTGGGATAGGTGTTCCACAGCAAGCACCTATGGTTCGTCGGAAGCCGTTTTTGACCCAGGGGTTTCCGGGCTGTGTTCGTTGGGGTTGAACTCCTGCTAGCAAAACCGCCGGGTTGAGGGAAGGGTTCAGACTGTGCCTGGGCCCTGTGGTCTCTTCCAGGTCAGTGTATGGCATTTCCTTCCCCTTGCCCCAGGCACCTGGGAGCATGTCTGCACGTGGAGAAAGACTTTCCCGTGGGAAGCCGGGTTTTGTCAAACGGGTCCCAGTGCTCTGCTCCTCTCTTTTCACTCCTGCTGCCAGAAGCCCAGGGAGGATGTGAGGGCTTAGAACATGGCTGGGCACTGTGGTTTCTTCCAGAGAAGTGGAGGGCACTTGCTTTACCTTGCCACAACCACTTGGGATAGGTTGTGCACCTCAGGAAAACTGTCTCCGTGGGTAGCCGGCTTTTTGCAAAGGGGTCTCAGGGCCGTGTGCCTCGGCTGTCCCTCCGGCTCCCCAAAGCACAGGGACGAGGTGAGGGGCTTAGACCATGCCTGGGCAATGTTGTTTCTTACACCTGGGTGTGTGGCATTTTGTTGAGCTGGCTACCCCCACTTGGGATAGGTGTTCCACAGCAAGCACCTATTGATCGTCGGAAGCCGTTTTTGCCCCAGGGGTCTCCGGGCTGTGTTCGTTGGGGTTGAACTCCTGGTAGCAAAACCGCCGGGTTGAGGGAAGGGTTCAGACTGTGCCTGGGCCCTGTGGTCTCTTCCAGGTCAGTGTATGGCATTTCCTTCCCCTTGCCACAGGCACCTGGGAGCATGTCTGCACGTGGAGAAAGACTTTCCCGTGGGAAGCCGGGTTTTGTCAAACGGGTCCCAGTGCTCTGCTCCTCTCTTTTCACTCCTGCTGTCAGAAGCCCAGGGAGGATGGGAGGGCTTAGAACATGGCTGGGCACTGTGGTTTCTTCCAGAGAAGTGGAGGGCATTTGCTTTACCTTGCCACAACCACTTGGGATAGGGTGTGCACCTCAGGAAAACTGTCTCCGTGGGAAGCCGGCTTTTTGCAAAGGGGTCTCAGGGCCGTGGGACTCGGGTGTCCCTCCGGCTCCCCAAAGCACAGGGACGAGGTGAGGGGCTTAGACCATGCCTGGGCAATGTTGTTTCTTACACCTGGGTGTGTGGCATTTTGTTGAGCTGGCTACCCCCACTTGGGATTGGTTTTCCACAGCAAGCGCATATTGTTCGTCGTAAGCCGTTTTTGCCTCAGGGGTCTCTGGGCTGTGTTCGTTGGGGTTGAACTCCTGCTAGCAAAACCGCCGGGTTGAGGGAAGGGTTCAGACTGTGCCTGGGCCCTGTGGTCTCTTCCAGGTCAGTGTATGGCATTTCCTTCCCCTTGCCACAGGCACCTGGGAGCATGTCTGCTCGTGGAGAAAGACTTTCCCGTGGGAAGCCGGTTTTTGTCAAACGGGTCCCAGTGCTCTGCTCCTCTCTTTTCACTCCTGCTGCCAGAAGCCCAGGGAGGATGGGAGGGCTTAGAACATGGCTGGGCACTGTGGTTTCTTCCAGAGAAGTGGAGAGCATTTGCTTAACCTTGCCACAACCACTTGGGATAGGGTCTGCACCTCAGGAAAACTGTCTCCGTGGGAAGCCGGCTTTTTGCAAAGGGGTCTCAGGGCCGTGTGCCTCGGCTGTCCCTCCGGCTCCCCAAAGCACAGGGACGAGGTGAGGGGCTTAGAACATGCCTGGGCAATGTTGTTTCTTACACCTGGGTGTGTGGCATTTTGTTGAGCTGGCTACCCCCACTTGGGATAGGTGTTCCACAGCAAGCACCTATTGTTCGTCGGAAGACGTTTTTGACCCAGGGGTCTCCGGGCTGTGTTCGTTGGGGTTGAACTCCTGCTAGCAAAACCGCCGGGTTGAGGGAAGGGTTCAGACTGTGCCTGGGCCCTGTGGTCTCTTCCAGGTCAGTGTATGGCATTTCCTTCCCCTTGCCCCAGGCACCTGGGAGCATGTCTGCACGTGGAGAAAGACTTTCCCGTGGGAAGCCGGGTTTTGTCAAACGGGTCCCCGTGCTCTGCTCCTCTCTTTTCACTCCTGCTGCCAGAAGCCCAGGGAGGATGGGAGGGCTTAGAACATGGCTGGGCACTGTGGTTTCTTCCAGAGAAGTGGAGGGCATTTGCTTTACCTTGCCACAACCACTTGGGATAGGGTCTGTACCTCAGGAAAACTGTTTCCGTGGGAAGCCGGCTTTTTGCAAAGGGGTCTCAGGGCCGTGGGACTCGGGTGTCCCTCCGGCTCCCCAAAGCACAGGGACGAGGTGAGGGGCTTAGACCATGCCTGGGCAATGTTGTTTCTTACACCTGGGTGTGTGGCATTTTGTTGAGCTGGCTACCCCCACTTGGGATAGGTGTTCCACAGCAAGCACCTATTTTTCGTCGGAAGCCGTTTTTGCCCCAGGGGTCTCCGGGCTGTGTTCGTTGGGGTTGAACTCCTGCTAGCAAAACCGCCGGGTTGAGGGAAGGGTTCAGACTGTGCCTGGGCCCTGTGGTCTCTTCCAGGTCAGTGTATGGCATTTCCTTCCCCTTGCCCCAGGCACCTGGGAGCATGTCTGCACGTGGAGAAAGACTTTCCCGTGGGAAGCCGGGTTTTGTCAAACGGGTCCCCGTGCTCTGCTCCTCTCTTTTCACTCCTGCTGCCAGAAGCCCAGGGACGATGGGAGGGCTTAGAACATGGCTGGGCACTGTGGTTTCTTCCAGAGAAGTGGAGGGCATTTGCTTTACCTTGCCACAACCACTTGGGATAGGGTGTGCACCTCAGGAAAACTGTTTCCGTGGGAAGCCAGCTTTTTCAAAGGGGTCTCAGGGCCGTGTGCCTCGGCTGTCCCTCCGGCTCCCCAAAGCACAGGGACGAGGTGAGGGGCTTAGACCATGCCTGGGCAATGTTGTTTCTTACACCTGGGTGTGTGGCATTTTGTTGAGCTGGCTACCCCCACTTGGGATAGGTGTTCCACAGCAAGCACCTATTGTTCGTCGGAAGCCGTTTTTGCCCCAGGGGTCTCCGGGCTGTGTTCGTTGGGGTTGAACTCCGGCTAGCAAACCCGCCGGGTTGAGGGAAGTGTTCAGACTGTGCCTGGGCCCTGTGGTTTCTTCCAGGTCAGTGTATGGCATTTCCTTCCCCTTGCCACAGGCACCTGGGAGCATGTCTGCACGTGGAGAAAGACTTTCCCGTGGGAAGCCGGGTTTTGTCAAACGGGTCCCCGTGCTCTGCTCCTCTCTTTTCACTCATGCTGTCAGAAGCCCAGGGAGGATGGGAGGGCTTAGAACATGGCTGGGCACTGTGGTTTCTTCCAGAGAAGTGGAGGGCATTTGCTTTACCTTGCCACAACCACTTGGGATAGGGTGTGCACCTCAGGAAAACTGTCTCCGTGGGAAGCCGGCTTTTTGCAAAGGGGTCTCAGGGCCGTGGGACTCGGGTGTCCCTCCGGCTCCCCAAAGCACAGGGACGAGGTGAGGGGCTTAGACCATGCCTGGGCAATGTTGTTTCTTACACCTGGGTGTGTGGCATTTTGTTGAGCTGGCTACCCCCACTTGGGATTGGTTTTCCACAGCAAGCGCATATTGTTCGTCGTAAGCCGTTTTTGCCTCAGGGGTCTCTGGGCTGTGTTCGTTGGGGTTGAACTCCTGCTAGCAAAACCGCCGGGTTGAGGGAAGGGTTCAGACTGTGCCTGGGCCCTGTGGTCTCTTCCAGGTCAGTGTATGGCATTTCCTTCCCCTTGCCCCAGGCACCTGGGAGCATGTCTGCACGTGGAGAAAGACTTTCCCGTGGGAAGCCGGGTTTTGTCAAACGGGTCCCAGTGCTCTGCTCCTCTCTTTTCACTCCTGCTGCCAGAAGCCCAGGGAGGATGGGAGGGCTTAGAACATGGCTGGGCACTGTGGTTTCTTCCAGAGAAGTGGAGGGCATTTGCTTTACCTTGCCACAACCACTTGGGATAGGGTGTGCACCTCAGGAAAACTGTCTCCGTGGGAAGCCGGCTTTTTGCAAAGGGGTCTCAGGGCCGTGTGCCTCGGCTGTCCCTCCGGCTCCCCAAAGCACAGGGACGAGGTGAGGGGCTTAGACCATGCCTGGGCAATGTTGTTTCTTACACCTGGGTGTGTGGCATTTTGTTGAGCTGGCTACCCCCACTTGGGATAGGTGTTCCACAGCAAGCACCTATTGATCGTCGGAAGCCGTTTTTGCCCCAGGGGTCTCCGGGCTGTGTTCGTTGGGGTTGAACTCCTGCTAGCAAAACCGCCGGGTTGAGGGAAGGGTTCAGACTGTGCCTGGGCCCTGTGGTCTCTTCCAGGTCAGTGTATGGCATTTCCTTCCCCTTGCCACAGGCACCTGGGAGCATGTCTGCACGTGGAGAAAGACTTTCCCGTGGGAAGCCGGGTTTTGTCAAACGGGTCCCAGTGCTCTGCTCCTCTCTTTTCACTCCTGCTGTCAGAAGCCCAGGGAGGATGGGAGGGCTTAGAACATGGCTGGGCACTGTGGTTTCTTCCAGAGAACTGGAGGGCATTTGCTTTACCTTGCCACAACCACTTGGGATAGAGTCTGCACCTCAGGAAAACTGTTTCCGTGGGAAGCCGGCTTTTTGCAAAGGGGTCTCAGGGCCGTGTGCCTCGGCTGTCCCTCCGGCTCCCCAAAGCACAGGGACGAGGTGAGGGGCTTAGACCATGCCTGGGCAATGTTGTTTCTTACACCTGGGTGTGTGGCATTTTGTTGAGCTGGCTACTCCCACTTGGGATTGGTTTTCCACAGCAAGCGCATATTGTTCGTCGGAAGCCGTTTTTGCCTCAGGGGTCTCCGGGCTGTGTTCGTTGGGGTTGAACTCCTGCTAGCAAAACCGCCGGGTTGAGGGAAGGGTTCAGACTGTGCCTGGGCCCTGTGGTCTCTTCCAGGTCAGTGTATGGCATTTCCTTCCCCTTGCCCCAGGCACCTGGGAGCATGTCTGCACGTGGAGAAAGACTTTCCCGTGGGAAGCCGGGTTTTGTCAAACGGGTCCCAGTGCTCTGCTCCTCTCTTTTCACTCCTGCTGTCAGAAGCCCAGGGAGGATGGGAGGGCTTAGAACATGGCTGGGCACTGTGGTTTCTTCCAGAGAAGTGGAGGGCATTTGCTTTACCTTGCCACAACCACTTGGGATAGGGTCTGCACCTCAGGAAAACTGTTTCCGTGGGAAGCCGGCTTTTTGCAAAGGGGTCTCAGGGCCGTGTGCCTCGGCTGTCCGTCCGGATCCCCAAAGCACAGGGACGAGGTGAGGGGCTTAGACCATGCCTGGGCAATGTTGTTTCTTACACCTGGGTGTGTGGCATTTTGTTGAGCTGGCTACCCCCACTTGGGATAGGTGTTCCACAGCAAGCACCTATTGTTCGTCGGAAGCCGTTTTTGCCCCAGGGGTCTCCGGGCTGTGTTCGTTGGGGTTGAACTCCGGCTAGCAAACCCGCCGGGTTGAGGGAAGTGTTCAGACTGTGCCTGGGCCCTGTGGTTTCTTCCAGGTCAGTGTATGGCATTTCCTTCCCCTTGCCACAGGCACCTGGGAGCATGTCTGCACGTGGAGAAAGACTTTCCCGTGGGAAGCCGGGTTTTGTCAAACGGGTCCCCGTGCTCTGCTCCTCTCTTTTCACTCATGCTGTCAGAAGCCCAGGGAGGATGGGAGGGCTTAGAACATGGCTGGGCACTGTGGTTTCTTCCAGAGAAGTGGAGGGCATTTGCTTTACCTTGCCACAACCACTTGGGATAGGGTGTGCACCTCAGGAAAACTGTCTCCGTGGGAAGCCGGCTTTTTGCAAAGGGGTCTCAGGGCCGTGGGACTCGGGTGTCCCTCCGGCTCCCCAAAGCACAGGGACGAGGTGAGGGGCTTAGACCATGCCTGGGCAATGTTGTTTCTTACACCTGGGTGTGTGGCATTTTGTTGAGCTGGCTACCCCCACTTGGGATTGGTTTTCCACAGCAAGCGCATATTGTTCGTCGTAAGCCGTTTTTGCCTCAGGGGTCTCTGGGCTGTGTTCGTTGGGGTTGAACTCCTGCTAGCAAAACCGCCGGGTTGAGGGAAGGGTTCAGACTGTGCCTGGGCCCTGTGGTCTCTTCCAGGTCAGTGTATGGCATTTCCTTCCCCTTGCCCCAGGCACCTGGGAGCATGTCTGCACGTGGAGAAAGACTTTCCCGTGGGAAGCCGGGTTTTGTCAAACGGGTCCCAGTGCTCTGCTCCTCTCTTTTCACTCCTGCTGCCAGAAGCCCAGGGAGGATGGGAGGGCTTAGAACATGGCTGGGCACTGTGGTTTCTTCCAGAGAAGTGGAGGGCATTTGCTTTACCTTGCCACAACCACTTGGGATAGGGTGTGCACCTCAGGAAAACTGTCTCCGTGGGAAGCCGGCTTTTTGCAAAGGGGTCTCAGGGCCGTGTGCCTCGGCTGTCCCTCCGGCTCCCCAAAGCACAGGGACGAGGTGAGGGGCTTAGACCATGCCTGGGCAATGTTGTTTCTTACACCTGGGTGTGTGGCATTTTGTTGAGCTGGCTACCCCCACTTGGGATAGGTGTTCCACAGCAAGCACCTATTGATCGTCGGAAGCCGTTTTTGCCCCAGGGGTCTCCGGGCTGTGTTCGTTGGGGTTGAACTCCTGCTAGCAAAACCGCCGGGTTGAGGGAAGGGTTCAGACTGTGCCTGGGCCCTGTGGTCTCTTCCAGGTCAGTGTATGGCATTTCCTTCCCCTTGCCACAGGCACCTGGGAGCATGTCTGCACGTGGAGAAAGACTTTCCCGTGGGAAGCCGGGTTTTGTCAAACGGGTCCCAGTGCTCTGCTCCTCTCTTTTCACTCCTGCTGTCAGAAGCCCAGGGAGGATGGGAGGGCTTAGAACATGGCTGGGCACTGTGGTTTCTTCCAGAGAACTGGAGGGCATTTGCTTTACCTTGCCACAACCACTTGGGATAGAGTCTGCACCTCAGGAAAACTGTTTCCGTGGGAAGCCGGCTTTTTGCAAAGGGGTCTCAGGGCCGTGTGCCTCGGCTGTACCTCCGGCTCCCCAAAGCACAGGGACGAGGTGAGGGGCTTAGACCATGCCTGGGCAATGTTGTTTCTTACACCTGGGTGTGTGGCATTTTGTTGAGCTGGCTACCCCCACTTGGGATAGGTATTCCACAGCAAGCACCTATTTTTCGTCGGAAGCGGTTTTTGCCCCAGGGGTCTCCGGGCTATGTTCTTTGGGGTTGAACTCCTGCTAGCAAAACCGCCGGGTTGAGGGAAGGGTTCAGACTGTGCCTGGGCCCTGTGGTCTCTTCCAGGTCAGTGTATGGCATTTCCATCCCCTTGCCCCAGGCACCTGGGAGCATGTCTGCACGTGGAGAAAGACTTTCCCGTGGGAAGCCGGGTTTTGTCAAACGGGTCCCAGTGCTCTGCTCCTCTCTTTTCACTCCTGCTGCCAGAAGCCCAGGGAGGATGGGAGGGCTTAGAACATGGCTGGGCACTGTGGTTTCTTCCAGAGAAGTGGAGGGCATTTGCTTTACCTTGCCACAACCACTTGGGATAGGGTGTGCACCTCAGGAAAACTGTCTCCGTGGGAAGCCGGCTTTTTGCAAAGGGGACTCAGGGCCGTGGGACTCGGGTGTCCCTCCGGCTCCCCAAAGCACAGGGACGAGGTGAGGGGCTTAGACCATGCCTGGGCAATGTTGTTTCTTACACCTGGGTGTGTGGCATTTTATTGAGCTGGCTACCCCCACTTGGGATTGGTTTTCCACAGCAAGCGCATATTGTTCGTCGGAAGCCGTTTTTGCCTCAGGGGTCTCTGGGCTGTGTTCGTTGGGGTTGAACTCCTGCTAGCAAAACCGCCGGGTTGAGGGAAGGGTTCAGACTGTGCCTGGGCCCTGTGGTCTCTTCCAGGTCAGTGTATGGCATTTCCTTCCCCTTGCCACAGGCACCTGGGAGCATGTCTGCACGTGGAGAAAGACTTTCCCTTGGGAAGACGGTTTTTGTCAAACGGGTCCCAGTGCTCTGCTCCTCTCTTTTCACTCCTGCTGTCAGAAGCCCAGGGAGGATGGGAGGGCTTAGAACATGGCTGGGCACTGTGGTTTCTTCCAGAGAAGTGGAGGGCATTTGCTTTACCTTGCCACAACCACTTGGGATAGGGTCTGCACCTCAGGAAAACTGTCTCCGTGGGAAGCCGGCTTTTTACAAAGGGGTCTCAGGGCCGTGTGCCTCGGCTGTCCCTCCGGCTCCCCAAAGCACAGGGACGAGGTGAGGGGCTTAGACCATGCCTGGGCAATGTTGTTTCTTACACCTGGGTGTGTGGCATTTTGTTGAGCTGGCTACCCCCACTTGGGATAGGTGTTCCACAGCAAGCACCTATTTTTCGTCGGAAGCGGTTTTTGCCCCAGGGGTCTCCGGGCTATGTTCGTTGGGGTTGAACTCCTGCTAGCAATACCGCCGGGTTGAGGGAAGGGTTCAGACTGTGCCTGGGCCCTGTGGTCTCTTCCAGGTCAGTGTATGGCATTTCCTTCCCCTTGCCCCAGGCACCTGGGAGCATGTCTGCACGTGGAGAAAGACTTTCCCGTGGGAAGCCGGGTTTTTCAAACGGGTCCCAGTGCTCTGCTCCTCTCTTTTCACTCCTGCTGCCAGAAGCCCAGGGAGGATGGGAGGGCTTAGAACATGGCTGGGCACTGTGGTTTCTTCCAGAGAAGTGGAGGGCATTTGCTTTACCTTGCCACAACCACTTGGGATAGGGTGTGCACCTCAGGAAAACTGTTTCCGTGGGAAGCCGGCTTTTTCAAAGGGGTCTCAGGGCCTAGTGCCTCGGCTGTCCCTCCGGCTCCCCAAAGCACAGGGACGAGGTGAGGGGCTTAGACCATGCCTGGGCAATGTTGTTTCTTACACCTGAGTGTGTGGCATTTTGTTGAGCTGGCTACCCCCACTTGGGATAGGTGTTCCACAGCAAGCACCTATTGTTCGTCGGAAGCCGTTTTTGACCCAGGGGTTTCCGGGCTGTGTTCGTTGGGGTTGAAGTCCTGCTAGCAAACCCGCCGGGTTGAGGGAAGGGTTCAGACTGTGCCTGGGCCCTGTGGTCTCTTCCAGGTCAGTGTATGGCATTTCTTCCCCTTGCCCCAGGCACCTGGGAGCATGTCTGCACGTGGAGAAAGACTTTCCCATGGGAAGCCGGGTTTTGTCAAACGGGTCCCAGTGCTCTGCTCCTCTCTTTTCACTCCTGCTGCCAGAAGCCCAGGGACGATGGGAGGGCTTAGAACATGGCTGGGCACTGTGGTTTCTTCCAGAGAAGTGGAGGGCATTTGCTTTACCTTGCCACAACCACTTGGGATAGGGTGTGCACCTCAGGAAAACTGTTTCCGTGGGAAGCCGGCTTTTTCAATGGGGTCTCAGGGCCGTGTGTCTCGGCTGTCCCTCCGGCTCCCCAAAGCACAGGGACGAGGTGAGGGGCTTAGACCATGCCTGGGCAATGTTGTTTCTTACACCTGGGTGTGTGGCATTTTGTTGAGCTGGCTACCCCCACTTGGGATAGGTGTTCCACAGCAAGCACCTATTGTTCGTCGGAAGCCGTTTTTGCCCCAGGGGTCTCCGGGCTGTGTTCGTTGGGGTTGAACTCCTGTTGGCAAAACCGCCGGGTTGAGGGAAGGGTTCAGACTGTGCCTGGGCCCTGTGGTCTCTTCCAGGTCAGTGTATGGCATTTCCTTCCCCTTGCCACAGGCACCTGGGAGCATGTCTGCACGTGGAGAAAGACTTTCCCGTGGGAAGCCGGGTTTTGTCAAACGGGTCCCCGTGCTCTGCTCCTCTCTTTTCACTCCTGCTGCCAGAAGCCCAGGGACGATGGGAGGGCTTAGAACATGGCTGGGCACTGTGGTTTCTTCCAGAGAAGTGGAGGGCATTTGCTTTACCTTGCCACAACCACTTGGGATAGGGTCTGCACCTCAGGAAAACTGTTTCCGTGGGAAGCCGGCTTTTTGCAAAGGGGTCTCAGGGCCGTGTGCCTCGGCTGTCCCTCCGGCTCCCCAAAGCACAGGGTCGAGTTGAGGGGCTTAGACCATGCCTGGGCAATGTTGTTTCTTACACCTGGGTGTGTGGCATTTTGTTGAGCTGGCTACCCCCACTTGGGATAGGTGTTCCACAGCAAGCACCTATTGTTCGTCGGAAGCCGTTTTTGCCCCAGGGGTCTCCGGGCTGTGTTCGTTGGGGTTGAACTCCTGCTAGCAAAACCGCCGGGTTGAGGGAAGGGTTCAGACTGTGCCTGGGCCCTGTGGTCTCTTCCAGGTCAGTGTATGGCATTTCCTTCCCCTTGCCACAGGCACCTGGGAGCATGTCTGCACGTGGAGAAAGACTTTCCCGTGGGAAGCCGGTTTTTGTCAAACGGGTCCCAGTGCTCTGCTCCTCTCTTTTCACTCCTGCTGCCAGAAGCCCAGGGAGGATGGGAGGGCTTAGAACATGGCTGGGCACTGTGGTTTCTTCCAGAGAAGGGGAGGGCATTTGCTTTACCTTGCCACAACCACTTGGGATAGGGTCTGCACCTCAGGAAAACTGTCTCCGTGGGAAGCCGGCTTTTTGCAAAGGGGTCTCAGGGCCATGTGCCTCGGCTGTCCCTCCGGCTCCCCAAAGCACAGGGACGAGGTGAGGGGCTTAGACCATGCCTGGGCAATGTTGTTTCTTACACCTGGGTGTGTGGCATTTTGTTGAGCTGGCTACCCCCACTTGGGATAGGTGTTCCACAGCAAGCACCTATTGATCGTCGGAAGCCGTTTTTGCCCCAGGTGTCTCCGGGCTGTGTTCGTTGGGGTTGAACTCCTGCTAGCAAACCCGCCGGGTTGAGGGAAGGGTTCAGACTGTGCCTGGGCCCTGTGGTCTCTTCCAGGTCAGTGTATGGCATTTCCTTCCCCTTGCCCCAGGCACCTGGGAGCACGTCTGCACGTGGAGAAAGACTTTCCCGTGGGAAGCCGGGTTTTGTCAAACGGGTCCCAGTGCTCTGCTCCTCTCTTTTCACTCCTGCTGCCAGAAGCCCAGGGACGATGGGAGGGCTTAGAACATGGCTGGGCACTGTGGTTTCTTCCAGAGAAGTGGAGGGCATTTGCTTTACCTTGCCACAACCACTTGGGATAGGGTGTGCACCTCAGGAAAACTGTTTCCGTGGGAAGCCGGCTTTTTCAAAGGGGTCTCAGGGCCGTGTGCCTCGGCTGTCCCTCCGGCTCCCCAAAGCACAGGGACGAGGTGAGGGGCTTAGACCATGCCTGGGCAATGTTGTTTCTTACACCTGGGTGTGTGGCATTTTGTTGAGCTGGCTACCCCCACTTGGGATAGGTGTTCCACAGCAAGCACCTATTGTTCGTTGGAAGCCGTTTTTGCCCCAGGGGCCTCCGGGCTGTGTTCGTTGGGGTTGAACTCCTGCTAGCAAAACCGCCGGGTTGAGGGAAGGGTTCAGACTGTGCCTGGGCCCTGTGGTCTCTTCCAGGTCAGTGTATGGCATTTCCTTCCCCTTGCCCCAGGCACCTGGGAGCATGTCTGCACGTGGAGAAAGACTTTCCCGTGGGAAGCCAGGTTTTGTCAAACGGGTCCCCGTGCTCTGCTCCTCTCTTTTCACTCCTGCTGCCAGAAGCCCAGGGACGATGGGAGGGCTTAGAACATGGCTGGGCACTGTGGTTTCTTCCAGAGAAGTGGAGGGCTTTTGCTTTACCTTGCCACAACCACGTGGGATAGGGTGTGCACCTCAGGAAAACTGTCTCCGTGGGAAGCCGGCTTTTTGCAAAGGGGTCTCAGGGCCGTGTGCCTCGGCTGTCCCTCCGGCTCCCCAAAGCACAGGGACGAGGTGAGGGGCTTAGACCATGCCTGGGCAATGTTGTTTCTTACACCTGGGTGTGTGGCATTTTGTTGAGCTGGCTACCCCCACTTGGGATAGGTGTTCCACAGCAAGCACCTATTGTTCATCGGAAGCCGTTTTTGCCCCAGGGGTCTCCGGGCTGTGTTCGTTGGGGTTGAACTCCTGCTAGCAAAACCGCCGGATTGAGGGAAGGGTTCAGACTGTGCCTGGGCCCTGTGGTCTCTTCCAGGTCAGTGTATGGCATTTCCTTCCCCTTGCCCCAGGCACCTGGGAGCATGTCTGCACGTGGAGAAAGACTTTCCCGTGGGAAGCCGGGTTTTGTCAAACGGGTCCCAGTGCTCTGCTCCTCTCTTTTCACTCCTGCTGCCAGAAGCCCAGGGACGATGGGAGGGTTTAGAACATGGCTGGGTACTGTGGTTTCTTCCAGAGAAGTGGAGGGCATTTGCTTTACCTTGCCACAACCACTTGGGATAGTGTGTGCACCTCAGGAAAACTGTTTCCGTGGGAAGCCGGCTTTTTCAAAGGGGTCTCAGGGCCGTGTGCCTCGGCTGTCCCTCCGGCTCCCCAAAGCACAGGGACGAGGTGAGGGGCTTAGACCATGCCTGGGCAATGTTGTTTCTTACACCTGGGTGTGTGGCATTTTGTTGAGCTGGCTACCCCCACTTGGGATAGGTGTTCCACAGCAAGCACCTATTGTTCGTCGGAAGCCGTTTTTGCCCCAGGGGTCTCCGGGCTGTGTTCGTTGGGGTTGAACTCCTGCTAGCAAAACCGCCGGGTTGAGGGAAGGGTTCAGACTGTGCCTGGGCCCTGTGGTCTCTTCCAGGTCAGTGTATGGCATTTCCTTCCCCTTGCCCCAGGCACCTGGGAGCATGTCTGCACGTGGAGAAAGACTTTCCCGTGGGAAGCCCGGTTTTGTCAAACGGGTCCCAGTGCTCTGCTCCTCTCTTTTCACTCCTGCTGCCAGAAGCCCAGGGAGGATGGGAGGGCTTAGAACATGGCTGGGCACTGTGGTTTCTTCCAGAGAAGTGGAGGGCATTTGCTTTACCTTGCCACAACCACTTGGGATAGGGTGTGCAACTCAGGAAAACTGTTTCCGTGGGAAGCCGGCTTTTTCAAAGGGGTCTCAGGGCCGTGTGCCTCGGCTGTCCCTCCGGCTCCCCAAAGCACAGGGACGAGGTGAGGGGCTTAGACCATGCCTGGGCAATGTTGTTTCTTACACCTGGGTGTGTGGCATTTTGTTGAGCTGGCTACCCCCACTTGGGATAGGTGTTCCACAGCAAGCACCTATTGTTCGTCGGAAGCCGTTTTTGACCCAGGGGTCTCCGGGCTGTGTTCGTTGGGGTTGAAGTCCTGCTAGCAAAACCGCCGGGTTGAGGGAAGGGTTCAGACTGTGCCTGGGCCCTGTGGTCTCTTCCAGGTCAGTGTATGGCATTTCCTTCCCCTTGCCCCAGGCACCTGGGAGCATGTCTGCACGTGGAGAAAGACTTTCCCGTGGGAAGCCGGGTTTTGTCAAACGGGTCCCAGTGCTCTGCTCCTCTCTTTTCACTCCTGCTGCCAGAAGCCCAGGGAGGATGGGAGGGCTTAGAACATGGCTGGGCACTGTGGTTTCTTTCAGAGAAGTGGAGGGCATTTGCTTTACCTTGCCACAACTACTTGGGATAGGGTGTGCACCTCAGGAAAACTGTTTCCGTGGGAAGCCGGCTTTTTCAAAGGGGTCTCAGGGCCTTGTGCCTCGGCTGTCCCTCCGGCTCCCCAAAGCACAGGGACGAGGTGAGGGGCTTAGACCATGCCTGGGCAATGTTGTTTCTTACACCTGGGTGTGTGGCATTTTGTTGAGCTGGCTACCCCCACTTGGGATAGGTGTTCCACAGCAAGCACCTATGGTTCGTCGGAAGCCGTTTTTGACCCAGGGGTTTCCGGGCTGTGTTCGTTGGGGTTGAACTCCTGCTAGCAAAACCGCCGGGTTGAGGGAAGGGTTCAGACTGTGCCTGGGCCCTGTGGTCTCTTCCAGGTCAGTGTATGGCATTTACTTCCCCTTGCCCCAGGCACCTGGGAGCATGTCTGCACGTGGAGAAAGACTTTCCCGTGGGAAGCCGGGTTTTGTCAAACGGGTCCCAGTGCTCTGCTCCTCTCTTTTCACTCCTGCTGCCAGAAGCCCAGGGACGATGGGAGGGCTTAGAACATGGCTGGGCACTGTGGTTTCTTCCAGAGAAGTGGAGGGCATTTGCTTTACCTTGCCACAACCACTTGGGATAGGGTGTGCACCTCAGGAAAACTGTTTCCGTGGGAAGCCGGCTTTTTCAAAGGGGTCTCAGGGCCGTGTGCCTCGGCTGTCCCTCCGGCTCCCCAAAGCACAGGGACGAGGTGAGGGGCTTAGACCATGCCTGGGCAATGTTGTTTCTTACACCTGGGTGTGTGGCATTTTGTTGAGCTGGCTACCCCCACTTGGGATAGGTGTTCCACAGCAAGCACCTATTGTTCGTTGGAAGCCGTTTTTGCCCCAGGGGCCTCCGGGCTGTGTTCGTTGGGGTTGAACTCCTGCTAGCAAAACCGCCGGGTTGAGGGAAGGGTTCAGACTGTGCCTGGGCCCTGTGGTCTCTTCCAGGTCAGTGTATGGCATTTCCTTCCCCTTGCCCCAGGCACCTGGGAGCATGTCTGCACGTGGAGAAAGACTTTCCCGTGGGAAGCCAGGTTTTGTCAAACGGGTCCCCGTGCTCTGCTCCTCTCTTTTCACTCCTGCTGCCAGAAGCCCAGGGACGATGGGAGGGCTTAGAACATGGCTGGGCACTGTGGTTTCTTCCAGAGAAGTGGAGGGCTTTTGCTTTACCTTGCCACAACCACGTGGGATAGGGTGTGCACCTCAGGAAAACTGTCTCCGTGGGAAGCCGGCTTTTTGCAAAGGGGTCTCAGGGCCGTGTGCCTCGGCTGTCCCTCCGGCTCCCCAAAGCACAGGGACGAGGTGAGGGGCTTAGACCATGCCTGGGCAATGTTGTTTCTTACACCTGGGTGTGTGGCATTTTGTTGAGCTGGCTACCCCCACTTGGGATAGGTGTTCCACAGCAAGCACCTATTGTTCATCGGAAGCCGTTTTTGCCCCAGGGGTCTCCGGGCTGTGTTCGTTGGGGTTGAACTCCTGCTAGCAAAACCGCCGGATTGAGGGAAGGGTTCAGACTGTGCCTGGGCCCTGTGGTCTCTTCCAGGTCAGTGTATGGCATTTCCTTCCCCTTGCCCCAGGCACCTGGGAGCATGTCTGCACGTGGAGAAAGACTTTCCCGTGGGAAGCCGGGTTTTGTCAAACGGGTCCCAGTGCTCTGCTCCTCTCTTTTCACTCCTGCTGCCAGAAGCCCAGGGACGATGGGAGGGTTTAGAACATGGCTGGGCACTGTGGTTTCTTCCAGAGAAGTGGAGGGCATTTGCTTTACCTTGCCACAACCACTTGGGATAGTGTGTGCACCTCAGGAAAACTGTTTCCGTGGGAAGCCGGCTTTTTCAAAGGGGTCTCAGGGCCGTGTGCCTCGGCTGTCCCTCCGGCTCCCCAAAGCACAGGGACGAGGTGAGGGGCTTAGACCATGCCTGGGCAATGTTGTTTCTTACACCTGGGTGTGTGGCATTTTGTTGAGCTGGCTACCCCCACTTGGGATAGGTGTTCCACAGCAAGCACCTATTGTTCGTCGGAAGCCGTTTTTGCCCCAGGGGTCTCCGGGCTGTGTTCGTTGGGGTTGAACTCCTGCTAGCAAAACCGCCGGGTTGAGGGAAGGGTTCAGACTGTGCCTGGGCCCTGTGGTCTCTTCCAGGTCAGTGTATGGCATTTCCTTCCCCTTGCCCCAGGCACCTGGGAGCATGTCTGCACGTGGAGAAAGACTTTCCCGTGGGAAGCCCGGTTTTGTCAAACGGGTCCCAGTGCTCTGCTCCTCTCTTTTCACTCCTGCTGCCAGAAGCCCAGGGAGGATGGGAGGGCTTAGAACATGGCTGGGCACTGTGGTTTCTTCCAGAGAAGTGGAGGGCATTTGCTTTACCTTGCCACAACCACTTGGGATAGGGTGTGCAACTCAGGAAAACTGTTTCCGTGGGAAGCCGGCTTTTTCAAAGGGGTCTCAGGGCCGTGTGCCTCGGCTGTCCCTCCGGCTCCCCAAAGCACAGGGACGAGGTGAGGGGCTTAGACCATGCCTGGGCAATGTTGTTTCTTACACCTGGGTGTGTGGCATTTTGTTGAGCTGGCTACCCCCACTTGGGATAGGTGTTCCACAGCAAGCACCTATTGTTCGTCGGAAGCCGTTTTTGACCCAGGGGTCTCCGGGCTGTGTTCGTTGGGGTTGAACTCCTGCTAGCAAAACCGCCGGGTTGAGGGAAGGGTTCAGACTGTGCCTGGGCCCTGTGGTCTCTTCCAGGTCAGTGTATGGCATTTCCTTCCCCTTGCCCCAGGCACCTGGGAGCATGTCTGCACGTGGAGAAAGACTTTCCCGTGGGAAGCCGGGTTTTGTCAAACGGGTCCCAGTGCTCTGCTCCTCTCTTTTCACTCCTGCTGCCAGAAGCCCAGGGAGGATGGGAGGGCTTAGAACATGGCTGGGCACTGTGGTTTCTTCCAGAGAAGTGGAGGGCATTTGCTTTACCTTGCCACAACTACTTGGGATAGGGTGTGCACCTCAGGAAAACTGTTTCCGTGGGAAGCCGGCTTTTTCAAAGGGGTCTCAGGGCCTTGTGCCTCGGCTGTCCCTCCGGCTCCCCAAAGCACAGGGACGAGGTGAGGGGCTTAGACCATGCCTGGGCAATGTTGTTTCTTACACCTGGGTGTGTGGCATTTTGTTGAGCTGGCTACCCCCACTTGGGATAGGTGTTCCACAGCAAGCACCTATGGTTCGTCGGAAGCCGTTTTTGACCCAGGGGTTTCCGGGCTGTGTTCGTTGGGGTTGAACTCCTGCTAGCAAAACCGCCGGGTTGAGGGAAGGGTTCAGACTGTGCCTGGGCCCTGTGGTCTCTTCCAGGTCAGTGTATGGCATTTCCTTCCCCTTGCCCCAGGCACCTGGGAGCATGTCTGCACGTGGAGAAAGACTTTCCCGTGGGAAGCCGGGTTTCGTCAAAAGGGTCCCAGTGCTCTGCTCCTCTCTTTTCACTCCTGCTGCCAGAAGCCCAGGGAGGATGTGAGGGCTTAGAACATGGCTGGGCACTGTGGTTTCTTCCAGAGAAGTGGAGGGCACTTGCTTTACCTTGCCACAACCACTTGGGATAGGTTGTGCACCTCAGGAAAACTGTCTCCGTGGGTAGCCGGCTTTTTGCAAAGGGGTCTCAGGGCCGTGTGCCTCGGCTGTCCCTCCGGCTCCCCAAAGCACAGGGACGAGGTGAGGGGCTTAGACCATGCCTGGGCAATGTTGTTTCTTACACCTGGGTGTGTGGCATTTTGTTGAGCTGGCTACCCCCACTTGGGATAGGTGTTCCACAGCAAGCACCTATTGATCGTCGGAAGCCGTTTTTGCCCCAGGGGTCTCCGGGCTGTGTTCGTTGGGGTTGAACTCCTGGTAGCAAAACCGCCGGGTTGAGGGAAGGGTTCAGACTGTGCCTGGGCCCTGTGGTCTCTTCCAGGTCAGTGTATGGCATTTCCTTCCCCTTGCCACAGGCACCTGGGAGCATGTCTGCACGTGGAGAAAGACTTTCCCGTGGGAAGCCGGGTTTTGTCAAACGGGTCCCAGTGCTCTGCTCCTCTCTTTTCACTCCTGCTGTCAGAAGCCCAGGGAGGATGGGAGGGCTTAGAACATGGCTGGGCACTGTGGTTTCTTCCAGAGAAGTGGAGGGCATTTGCTTTACCTTGCCACAACCACTTGGGATAGGGTGTGCACCTCAGGAAAACTGTCTCCGTGGGAAGCCGGCTTTTTGCAAAGGGGTCTCAGGGCCGTGGGACTCGGGTGTCCCTCCGGCTCCCCAAAGCACAGGGACGAGGTGAGGGGCTTAGACCATGCCTGGGCAATGTTGTTTCTTACACCTGGGTGTGTGGCATTTTGTTGAGCTGGCTACCCCCACTTGGGATTGGTTTTCCACAGCAAGCGCATATTGTTCGTCGTAAGCCGTTTTTGCCTCAGGGGTCTCTGGGCTGTGTTCGTTGGGGTTGAACTCCTGCTAGCAAAACCGCCGGGTTGAGGGAAGGGTTCAGACTGTGCCTGGGCCCTGTGGTCTCTTCCAGGTCAGTGTATGGCATTTCCTTCCCCTTGCCACAGGCACCTGGGAGCATGTCTGCTCGTGGAGAAAGACTTTCCCGTGGGAAGCCGGTTTTTGTCAAACGGGTCCCAGTGCTCTGCTCCTCTCTTTTCACTCCTGCTGCCAGAAGCCCAGGGAGGATGGGAGGGCTTAGAACATGGCTGGGCACTGTGGTTTCTTCCAGAGAAGTGGAGAGCATTTGCTTAACCTTGCCACAACCACTTGGGATAGGGTCTGCACCTCAGGAAAACTGTCTCCGTGGGAAGCCGGCTTTTTGCAAAGGGGTCTCAGGGCCGTGTGCCTCGGCTGTCCCTCCGGCTCCCCAAAGCACAGGGACGAGGTGAGGGGCTTAGAACATGCCTGGGCAATGTTGTTTCTTACACCTGGGTGTGTGGCATTTTGTTGAGCTGGCTACCCCCACTTGGGATAGGTGTTCCACAGCAAGCACCTATTGTTCGTCGGAAGACGTTTTTGACCCAGGGGTCTCCGGGCTGTGTTCGTTGGGGTTGAACTCCTGCTAGCAAAACCGCCGGGTTGAGGGAAGGGTTCAGACTGTGCCTGGGCCCTGTGGTCTCTTCCAGGTCAGTGTATGGCATTTCCTTCCCCTTGCCCCAGGCACCTGGGAGCATGTCTGCACGTGGAGAAAGACTTTCCCGTGGGAAGCCGGGTTTTGTCAAACGGGTCCCCGTGCTCTGCTCCTCTCTTTTCACTCCTGCTGCCAGAAGCCCAGGGAGGATGGGAGGGCTTAGAACATGGCTGGGCACTGTGGTTTCTTCCAGAGAAGTGGAGGGCATTTGCTTTACCTTGCCACAACCACTTGGGATAGGGTCTGTACCTCAGGAAAACTGTTTCCGTGGGAAGCCGGCTTTTTGCAAAGGGGTCTCAGGGCCGTGGGACTCGGGTGTCCCTCCGGCTCCCCAAAGCACAGGGACGAGGTGAGGGGCTTAGACCATGCCTGGGCAATGTTGTTTCTTACACCTGGGTGTGTGGCATTTTGTTGAGCTGGCTACCCCCACTTGGGATAGGTGTTCCACAGCAAGCACCTATTTTTCGTCGGAAGCCGTTTTTGCCCCAGGGGTCTCCGGGCTGTGTTCGTTGGGGTTGAACTCCTGCTAGCAAAACCGCCGGGTTGAGGGAAGGGTTCAGACTGTGCCTGGGCCCTGTGGTCTCTTCCAGGTCAGTGTATGGCATTTCCTTCCCCTTGCCCCAGGCACCTGGGAGCATGTCTGCACGTGGAGAAAGACTTTCCCGTGGGAAGCCGGGTTTTGTCAAACGGGTCCCCGTGCTCTGCTCCTCTCTTTTCACTCCTGCTGCCAGAAGCCCAGGGAGGATGGGAGGGCTTAGAACATGGCTGGGCACTGTGGTTTCTTCCAGAGAAGTGGAGGGCATTTGCTTTACCTTGCCACAACCACTTGGGATAGGGTCTGTACCTCAGGAAAACTGTTTCCGTGGGAAGCCGGCTTTTTGCAAAGGGGTCTCAGGGCCGTGGGACTCGGGTGTCCCTCCGGCTCCCCAAAGCACAGGGACGAGGTGAGGGGCTTAGACCATGCCTGGGCAATGTTGTTTCTTACACCTGGGTGTGTGGCATTTTGTTGAGCTGGCTACCCCCACTTGGGATAGGTGTTCCACAGCAAGCACCTATTTTTCGTCGGAAGCCGTTTTTGCCCCAGGGGTCTCCGGGCTGTGTTCGTTGGGGTTGAACTCCTGCTAGCAAAACCGCCGGGTTGAGGGAAGGGTTCAGACTGTGCCTGGGCCCTGTGGTCTCTTCCAGGTCAGTGTATGGCATTTCCTTCCCCTTGCCCCAGGCACCTGGGAGCATGTCTGCACGTGGAGAAAGACTTTCCCGTGGGAAGCCGGGTTTTGTCAAACGGGTCCCCGTGCTCTGCTCCTCTCTTTTCACTCCTGCTGCCAGAAGCCCAGGGAGGATGGGAGGGCTTAGAACATGGCTGGGCACTGTGGTTTCTTCCAGAGAAGTGGAGGGCATTTGCTTTACCTTGCCACAACCACTTGGGATAGGGTGTGCACCTCAGGAAAACTGTTTCCGTGGGAAGCCAGCTTTTTCAAAGGGGTCTCAGGGCCGTGTGCCTCGGCTGTCCCTCCGGCTCCCCAAAGCACAGGGACGAGGTGAGGGGCTTAGACCATGCCTGGGCAATGTTGTTTCTTACACCTGGGTGTGTGGCATTTTGTTGAGCTGGCTACCCCCACTTGGGATAGGTGTTCCACAGCAAGCACCTATTGTTCGTCGGAAGCCGTTTTTGCCCCAGGGGTCTCCGGGCTGTGTTCGTTGGGGTTGAACTCCGGCTAGCAAACCCGCCGGGTTGAGGGAAGTGTTCAGACTGTGCCTGGGCCCTGTGGTTTCTTCCAGGTCAGTGTATGGCATTTCCTTCCCCTTGCCACAGGCACCTGGGAGCATGTCTGCACGTGGAGAAAGACTTTCCCGTGGGAAGCCGGGTTTTGTCAAACGGGTCCCCGTGCTCTGCTCCTCTCTTTTCACTCATGCTGTCAGAAGCCCAGGGAGGATGGGAGGGCTTAGAACATGGCTGGGCACTGTGGTTTCTTCCAGAGAAGTGGAGGGCATTTGCTTTACCTTGCCACAACCACTTGGGATAGGGTGTGCACCTCAGGAAAACTGTCTCCGTGGGAAGCCGGCTTTTTGCAAAGGGGTCTCAGGGCCGTGGGACTCGGGTGTCCCTCCGGCTCCCCAAAGCACAGGGACGAGGTGAGGGGCTTAGACCATGCCTGGGCAATGTTGTTTCTTACACCTGGGTGTGTGGCATTTTGTTGAGCTGGCTACCCCCACTTGGGATAGGTGTTCCACAGCAAGCACCTATTGTTCGTTGGAAGCCGTTTTTGCCCCAGGGGCCTCCGGGCTGTGTTCGTTGGGGTTGAACTCCTGCTAGCAAAACCGCCGGGTTGAGGGAAGGGTTCAGACTGTGCCTGGGCCCTGTGGTCTCTTCCAGGTCAGTGTATGGCATTTCCTTCCCCTTGCCCCAGGCACCTGGGAGCATGTCTGCACGTGGAGAAAGACTTTCCCGTGGGAAGCCAGGTTTTGTCAAACGGGTCCCCGTGCTCTGCTCCTCTCTTTTCACTCCTGCTGCCAGAAGCCCAGGGACGATGGGAGGGCTTAGAACATGGCTGGGCACTGTGGTTTCTTCCAGAGAAGTGGAGGGCTTTTGCTTTACCTTGCCACAACCACGTGGGATAGGGTGTGCACCTCAGGAAAACTGTCTCCGTGGGAAGCCGGCTTTTTGCAAAGGGGTCTCAGGGCCGTGTGCCTCGGCTGTCCCTCCGGCTCCCCAAAGCACAGGGACGAGGTGAGGGGCTTAGACCATGCCTGGGCAATGTTGTTTCTTACACCTGGGTGTGTGGCATTTTGTTGAGCTGGCTACCCCCACTTGGGATAGGTGTTCCACAGCAAGCACCTATTGTTCATCGGAAGCCGTTTTTGCCCCAGGGGTCTCCGGGCTGTGTTCGTTGGGGTTGAACTCCTGCTAGCAAAACCGCCGGATTGAGGGAAGGGTTCAGACTGTGCCTGGGCCCTGTGGTCTCTTCCAGGTCAGTGTATGGCATTTCCTTCCCCTTGCCCCAGGCACCTGGGAGCATGTCTGCACGTGGAGAAAGACTTTCCCGTGGGAAGCCGGGTTTTGTCAAACGGGTCCCAGTGCTCTGCTCCTCTCTTTTCACTCCTGCTGCCAGAAGCCCAGGGACGATGGGAGGGTTTAGAACATGGCTGGGCACTGTGGTTTCTTCCAGAGAAGTGGAGGGCATTTGCTTTACCTTGCCACAACCACTTGGGATAGTGTGTGCACCTCAGGAAAACTGTTTCCGTGGGAAGCCGGCTTTTTCAAAGGGGTCTCAGGGCCGTGTGCCTCGGCTGTCCCTCCGGCTCCCCAAAGCACAGGGACGAGGTGAGGGGCTTAGACCATGCCTGGGCAATGTTGTTTCTTACACCTGGGTGTGTGGCATTTTGTTGAGCTGGCTACCCCCACTTGGGATAGGTGTTCCACAGCAAGCACCTATTGTTCGTCGGAAGCCGTTTTTGCCCCAGGGGTCTCCGGGCTGTGTTCGTTGGGGTTGAACTCCTGCTAGCAAAACCGCCGGGTTGAGGGAAGGGTTCAGACTGTGCCTGGGCCCTGTGGTCTCTTCCAGGTCAGTGTATGGCATTTCCTTCCCCTTGCCCCAGGCACCTGGGAGCATGTCTGCACGTGGAGAAAGACTTTCCCGTGGGAAGCCCGGTTTTGTCAAACGGGTCCCAGTGCTCTGCTCCTCTCTTTTCACTCCTGCTGCCAGAAGCCCAGGGAGGATGGGAGGGCTTAGAACATGGCTGGGCACTGTGGTTTCTTCCAGAGAAGTGGAGGGCATTTGCTTTACCTTGCCACAACCACTTGGGATAGGGTGTGCAACTCAGGAAAACTGTTTCCGTGGGAAGCCGGCTTTTTCAAAGGGGTCTCAGGGCCGTGTGCCTCGGCTGTCCCTCCGGCTCCCCAAAGCACAGGGACGAGGTGAGGGGCTTAGACCATGCCTGGGCAATGTTGTTTCTTACACCTGGGTGTGTGGCATTTTGTTGAGCTGGCTACCCCCACTTGGGATAGGTGTTCCACAGCAAGCACCTATTGTTCGTCGGAAGCCGTTTTTGACCCAGGGGTCTCCGGGCTGTGTTCGTTGGGGTTGAAGTCCTGCTAGCAAAACCGCCGGGTTGAGGGAAGGGTTCAGACTGTGCCTGGGCCCTGTGGTCTCTTCCAGGTCAGTGTATGGCATTTCCTTCCCCTTGCCCCAGGCACCTGGGAGCATGTCTGCACGTGGAGAAAGACTTTCCCGTGGGAAGCCGGGTTTTGTCAAACGGGTCCCCGTGCTCTGCTCCTCTCTTTTCACTCCTGCTGCCAGAAGCCCAGGGAGGATGGGAGGGCTTAGAACATGGCTGGGCACTGTGGTTTCTTCCAGAGAAGTGGAGGGCATTTGCTTTACCTTGCCACAACCACTTGGGATAGGGTCTGTACCTCAGGAAAACTGTTTCCGTGGGAAGCCGGCTTTTTGCAAAGGGGTCTCAGGGCCGTGGGACTCGGGTGTCCCTCCGGCTCCCCAAAGCACAGGGACGAGGTGAGGGGCTTAGACCATGCCTGGGCAATGTTGTTTCTTACACCTGGGTGTGTGGCATTTTGTTGAGCTGGCTACCCCCACTTGGGATAGGTGTTCCACAGCAAGCACCTATTTTTCGTCGGAAGCCGTTTTTGCCCCAGGGGTCTCCGGGCTGTGTTCGTTGGGGTTGAACTCCTGCTAGCAAAACCGCCGGGTTGAGGGAAGGGTTCAGACTGTGCCTGGGCCCTGTGGTCTCTTCCAGGTCAGTGTATGGCATTTCCTTCCCCTTGCCCCAGGCACCTGGGAGCATGTCTGCACGTGGAGAAAGACTTTCCCGTGGGAAGCCGGGTTTTGTCAAACGGGTCCCCGTGCTCTGCTCCTCTCTTTTCACTCCTGCTGCCAGAAGCCCAGGGAGGATGGGAGGGCTTAGAACATGGCTGGGCACTGTGGTTTCTTCCAGAGAAGTGGAGGGCATTTGCTTTACCTTGCCACAACCACTTGGGATAGGGTGTGCACCTCAGGAAAACTGTTTCCGTGGGAAGCCAGCTTTTTCAAAGGGGTCTCAGGGCCGTGTGCCTCGGCTGTCCCTCCGGCTCCCCAAAGCACAGGGACGAGGTGAGGGGCTTAGACCATGCCTGGGCAATGTTGTTTCTTACACCTGGGTGTGTGGCATTTTGTTGAGCTGGCTACCCCCACTTGGGATAGGTGTTCCACAGCAAGCACCTATTGTTCGTCGGAAGCCGTTTTTGCCCCAGGGGTCTCCGGGCTGTGTTCGTTGGGGTTGAACTCCGGCTAGCAAACCCGCCGGGTTGAGGGAAGTGTTCAGACTGTGCCTGGGCCCTGTGGTTTCTTCCAGGTCAGTGTATGGCATTTCCTTCCCCTTGCCACAGGCACCTGGGAGCATGTCTGCACGTGGAGAAAGACTTTCCCGTGGGAAGCCGGGTTTTGTCAAACGGGTCCCCGTGCTCTGCTCCTCTCTTTTCACTCATGCTGTCAGAAGCCCAGGGAGGATGGGAGGGCTTAGAACATGGCTGGGCACTGTGGTTTCTTCCAGAGAAGTGGAGGGCATTTGCTTTACCTTGCCACAACCACTTGGGATAGGGTGTGCACCTCAGGAAAACTGTCTCCGTGGGAAGCCGGCTTTTTGCAAAGGGGTCTCAGGGCCGTGGGACTCGGGTGTCCCTCCGGCTCCCCAAAGCACAGGGACGAGGTGAGGGGCTTAGACCATGCCTGGGCAATGTTGTTTCTTACACCTGGGTGTGTGGCATTTTGTTGAGCTGGCTACCCCCACTTGGGATAGGTGTTCCACAGCAAGCACCTATTGTTCGTTGGAAGCCGTTTTTGCCCCAGGGGCCTCCGGGCTGTGTTCGTTGGGGTTGAACTCCTGCTAGCAAAACCGCCGGGTTGAGGGAAGGGTTCAGACTGTGCCTGGGCCCTGTGGTCTCTTCCAGGTCAGTGTATGGCATTTCCTTCCCCTTGCCCCAGGCACCTGGGAGCATGTCTGCACGTGGAGAAAGACTTTCCCGTGGGAAGCCAGGTTTTGTCAAACGGGTCCCCGTGCTCTGCTCCTCTCTTTTCACTCCTGCTGCCAGAAGCCCAGGGACGATGGGAGGGCTTAGAACATGGCTGGGCACTGTGGTTTCTTCCAGAGAAGTGGAGGGCTTTTGCTTTACCTTGCCACAACCACGTGGGATAGGGTGTGCACCTCAGGAAAACTGTCTCCGTGGGAAGCCGGCTTTTTGCAAAGGGGTCTCAGGGCCGTGTGCCTCGGCTGTCCCTCCGGCTCCCCAAAGCACAGGGACGAGGTGAGGGGCTTAGACCATGCCTGGGCAATGTTGTTTCTTACACCTGGGTGTGTGGCATTTTGTTGAGCTGGCTACCCCCACTTGGGATAGGTGTTCCACAGCAAGCACCTATTGTTCATCGGAAGCCGTTTTTGCCCCAGGGGTCTCCGGGCTGTGTTCGTTGGGGTTGAACTCCTGCTAGCAAAACCGCCGGATTGAGGGAAGGGTTCAGACTGTGCCTGGGCCCTGTGGTCTCTTCCAGGTCAGTGTATGGCATTTCCTTCCCCTTGCCCCAGGCACCTGGGAGCATGTCTGCACGTGGAGAAAGACTTTCCCGTGGGAAGCCGGGTTTTGTCAAACGGGTCCCAGTGCTCTGCTCCTCTCTTTTCACTCCTGCTGCCAGAAGCCCAGGGACGATGGGAGGGTTTAGAACATGGCTGGGCACTGTGGTTTCTTCCAGAGAAGTGGAGGGCATTTGCTTTACCTTGCCACAACCACTTGGGATAGTGTGTGCACCTCAGGAAAACTGTTTCCGTGGGAAGCCGGCTTTTTCAAAGGGGTCTCAGGGCCGTGTGCCTCGGCTGTCCCTCCGGCTCCCCAAAGCACAGGGACGAGGTGAGGGGCTTAGACCATGCCTGGGCAATGTTGTTTCTTACACCTGGGTGTGTGGCATTTTGTTGAGCTGGCTACCCCCACTTGGGATAGGTGTTCCACAGCAAGCACCTATTGTTCGTCGGAAGCCGTTTTTGCCCCAGGGGTCTCCGGGCTGTGTTCGTTGGGGTTGAACTCCTGCTAGCAAAACCGCCGGGTTGAGGGAAGGGTTCAGACTGTGCCTGGGCCCTGTGGTCTCTTCCAGGTCAGTGTATGGCATTTCCTTCCCCTTGCCCCAGGCACCTGGGAGCATGTCTGCACGTGGAGAAAGACTTTCCCGTGGGAAGCCCGGTTTTGTCAAACGGGTCCCAGTGCTCTGCTCCTCTCTTTTCACTCCTGCTGCCAGAAGCCCAGGGAGGATGGGAGGGCTTAGAACATGGCTGGGCACTGTGGTTTCTTCCAGAGAAGTGGAGGGCATTTGCTTTACCTTGCCACAACCACTTGGGATAGGGTGTGCAACTCAGGAAAACTGTTTCCGTGGGAAGCCGGCTTTTTCAAAGGGGTCTCAGGGCCGTGTGCCTCGGCTGTCCCTCCGGCTCCCCAAAGCACAGGGACGAGGTGAGGGGCTTAGACCATGCCTGGGCAATGTTGTTTCTTACACCTGGGTGTGTGGCATTTTGTTGAGCTGGCTACCCCCACTTGGGATAGGTGTTCCACAGCAAGCACCTATTGTTCGTCGGAAGCCGTTTTTGACCCAGGGGTCTCCGGGCTGTGTTCGTTGGGGTTGAAGTCCTGCTAGCAAAACCGCCGGGTTGAGGGAAGGGTTCAGACTGTGCCTGGGCCCTGTGGTCTCTTCCAGGTCAGTGTATGGCATTTCCTTCCCCTTGCCCCAGGCACCTGGGAGCATGTCTGCACGTGGAGAAAGACTTTCCCGTGGGAAGCCGGGTTTTGTCAAACGGGTCCCAGTGCTCTGCTCCTCTCTTTTCACTCCTGCTGCCAGAAGCCCAGGGAGGATGGGAGGGCTTAGAACATGGCTGGGCACTGTGGTTTCTTCCAGAGAAGTGGAGGGCATTTGCTTTACCTTGCCACAACTACTTGGGATAGGGTGTGCACCTCAGGAAAACTGTTTCCGTGGGAAGCCGGCTTTTTCAAAGGGGTCTCAGGGCCTTGTGCCTCGGCTGTCCCTCCGGCTCCCCAAAGCACAGGGACGAGGTGAGGGGCTTAGACCATGCCTGGGCAATGTTGTTTCTTACACCTGGGTGTGTGGCATTTTGTTGAGCTGGCTACCCCCACTTGGGATAGGTGTTCCACAGCAAGCACCTATGGTTCGTCGGAAGCCGTTTTTGACCCAGGGGTTTCCGGGCTGTGTTCGTTGGGGTTGAACTCCTGCTAGCAAAACCGCCGGGTTGAGGGAAGGGTTCAGACTGTGCCTGGGCCCTGTGGTCTCTTCCAGGTCAGTGTATGGCATTTCCTTCCCCTTGCCCCAGGCACCTGGGAGCATGTCTGCACGTGGAGAAAGACTTTCCCGTGGGAAGCCGGGTTTTGTCAAACGGGTCCCAGTGCTCTGCTCCTCTCTTTTCACTCCTGCTGCCAGAAGCCCAGGGACGATGGGAGGGCTTAGAACATGGCTGGGCACTGTGGTTTCTTCCAGAGAAGTGGAGGGCATTTGCTTTACCTTGCCACAACCACTTGGGATAGGTTGTGCACCTCAGGAAAACTGTTTCCGTGGGAAGCCGGCTTTTTCAAAGGGGTCTCAGGGCCGTGTGCCTCGGCTGTCCCTCCGGCTCCCCAAAGCACAGGGACGAGGTGAGGGGCTTAGACCATGCCTGGGCAATGTTGTTTCTTACACCTGGGTGTGTGGCATTTTGTTGAGCTGGCTACCCCCACTTGGGATAGGTGTTCCACAGCAAGCACCTATTGTTCGTTGGAAGCCGTTTTTGCCCCAGGGGCCTCCGGGCTGTGTTCGTTGGGGTTGAACTCCTGCTAGCAAAACCGCCGGGTTGAGGGAAGGGTTCAGACTGTGCCTGGGCCCTGTGGTCTCTTCCAGGTCAGTGTATGGCATTTCCTTCCCCTTGCCCCAGGCACCTGGGAGCATGTCTGCACGTGGAGAAAGACTTTCCCGTGGGAAGCCAGGTTTTGTCAAACGGGTCCCCGTGCTCTGCTCCTCTCTTTTCACTCCTGCTGCCAGAAGCCCAGGGACGATGGGAGGGCTTAGAACATGGCTGGGCACTGTGGTTTCTTCCAGAGAAGTGGAGGGCTTTTGCTTTACCTTGCCACAACCACGTGGGATAGGGTGTGCACCTCAGGAAAACTGTCTCCGTGGGAAGCCGGCTTTTTGCAAAGGGGTCTCAGGGCCGTGTGCCTCGGCTGTCCCTCCGGCTCCCCAAAGCACAGGGACGAGGTGAGGGGCTTAGACCATGCCTGGGCAATGTTGTTTCTTACACCTGGGTGTGTGGCATTTTGTTGAGCTGGCTACCCCCACTTGGGATAGGTGTTCCACAGCAAGCACCTATTGTTCATCGGAAGCCGTTTTTGCCCCAGGGGTCTCCGGGCTGTGTTCGTTGGGGTTGAACTCCTGCTAGCAAAACCGCCGGATTGAGGGAAGGGTTCAGACTGTGCCTGGGCCCTGTGGTCTCTTCCAGGTCAGTGTATGGCATTTCCTTCCCCTTGCCCCAGGCACCTGGGAGCATGTCTGCACGTGGAGAAAGACTTTCCCGTGGGAAGCCGGGTTTTGTCAAACGGGTCCCAGTGCTCTGCTCCTCTCTTTTCACTCCTGCTGCCAGAAGCCCAGGGACGATGGGAGGGTTTAGAACATGGCTGGGCACTGTGGTTTCTTCCAGAGAAGTGGAGGGCATTTGCTTTACCTTGCCACAACCACTTGGGATAGTGTGTGCACCTCAGGAAAACTGTTTCCGTGGGAAGCCGGCTTTTTCAAAGGGGTCTCAGGGCCGTGTGCCTCGGCTGTCCCTCCGGCTCCCCAAAGCACAGGGACGAGGTGAGGGGCTTAGACCATGCCTGGGCAATGTTGTTTCTTACACCTGGGTGTGTGGCATTTTGTTGAGCTGGCTACCCCCACTTGGGATAGGTGTTCCACAGCAAGCACCTATTGTTCGTCGGAAGCCGTTTTTGCCCCAGGGGTCTCCGGGCTGTGTTCGTTGGGGTTGAACTCCTGCTAGCAAAACCGCCGGGTTGAGGGAAGGGTTCAGACTGTGCCTGGGCCCTGTGGTCTCTTCCAGGTCAGTGTATGGCATTTCCTTCCCCTTGCCCCAGGCACCTGGGAGCATGTCTGCACGTGGAGAAAGACTTTCCCGTGGGAAGCCCGGTTTTGTCAAACGGGTCCCAGTGCTCTGCTCCTCTCTTTTCACTCCTGCTGCCAGAAGCCCAGGGAGGATGGGAGGGCTTAGAACATGGCTGGGCACTGTGGTTTCTTCCAGAGAAGTGGAGGGCATTTGCTTTACCTTGCCACAACCACTTGGGATAGGGTGTGCAACTCAGGAAAACTGTTTCCGTGGGAAGCCGGCTTTTTCAAAGGGGTCTCAGGGCCGTGTGCCTCGGCTGTCCCTCCGGCTCCCCAAAGCACAGGGACGAGGTGAGGGGCTTAGACCATGCCTGGGCAATGTTGTTTCTTACACCTGGGTGTGTGGCATTTTGTTGAGCTGGCTACCCCCACTTGGGATAGGTGTTCCACAGCAAGCACCTATTGTTCGTCGGAAGCCGTTTTTGACCCAGGGGTCTCCGGGCTGTGTTCGTTGGGGTTGAACTCCTGCTAGCAAAACCGCCGGGTTGAGGGAAGGGTTCAGACTGTGCCTGGGCCCTGTGGTCTCTTCCAGGTCAGTGTATGGCATTTCCTTCCCCTTGCCCCAGGCACCTGGGAGCATGTCTGCACGTGGAGAAAGACTTTCCCGTGGGAAGCCGGGTTTTGTCAAACGGGTCCCAGTGCTCTGCTCCTCTCTTTTCACTCCTGCTGCCAGAAGCCCAGGGAGGATGGGAGGGCTTAGAACATGGCTGGGCACTGTGGTTTCTTCCAGAGAAGTGGAGGGCATTTGCTTTACCTTGCCACAACTACTTGGGATAGGGTGTGCACCTCAGGAAAACTGTTTCCGTGGGAAGCCGGCTTTTTCAAAGGGGTCTCAGGGCCTTGTGCCTCGGCTGTCCCTCCGGCTCCCCAAAGCACAGGGACGAGGTGAGGGGCTTAGACCATGCCTGGGCAATGTTGTTTCTTACACCTGGGTGTGTGGCATTTTGTTGAGCTGGCTACCCCCACTTGGGATAGGTGTTCCACAGCAAGCACCTATGGTTCGTCGGAAGCCGTTTTTGACCCAGGGGTTTCCGGGCTGTGTTCGTTGGGGTTGAACTCCTGCTAGCAAAACCGCCGGGTTGAGGGAAGGGTTCAGACTGTGCCTGGGCCCTGTGGTCTCTTCCAGGTCAGTGTATGGCATTTCCTTCCCCTTGCCCCAGGCACCTGGGAGCATGTCTGCACGTGGAGAAAGACTTTCCCGTGGGAAGCCGGGTTTTGTCAAACGGGTCCCAGTGCTCTGCTCCTCTCTTTTCACTCCTGCTGCCAGAAGCCCAGGGAGGATGTGAGGGCTTAGAACATGGCTGGGCACTGTGGTTTCTTCCAGAGAAGTGGAGGGCACTTGCTTTACCTTGCCACAACCACTTGGGATAGGTTGTGCACCTCAGGAAAACTGTCTCCGTGGGTAGCCGGCTTTTTGCAAAGGGGTCTCAGGGCCGTGTGCCTCGGCTGTCCCTCCGGCTCCCCAAAGCACAGGGACGAGGTGAGGGGCTTAGACCATGCCTGGGCAATGTTGTTTCTTACACCTGGGTGTGTGGCATTTTGTTGAGCTGGCTACCCCCACTTGGGATAGGTGTTCCACAGCAAGCACCTATTGATCGTCGGAAGCCGTTTTTGCCCCAGGGGTCTCCGGGCTGTGTTCGTTGGGGTTGAACTCCTGGTAGCAAAACCGCCGGGTTGAGGGAAGGGTTCAGACTGTGCCTGGGCCCTGTGGTCTCTTCCAGGTCAGTGTATGGCATTTCCTTCCCCTTGCCACAGGCACCTGGGAGCATGTCTGCACGTGGAGAAAGACTTTCCCGTGGGAAGCCGGGTTTTGTCAAACGGGTCCCAGTGCTCTGCTCCTCTCTTTTCACTCCTGCTGTCAGAAGCCCAGGGAGGATGGGAGGGCTTAGAACATGGCTGGGCACTGTGGTTTCTTCCAGAGAAGTGGAGGGCATTTGCTTTACCTTGCCACAACCACTTGGGATAGGGTGTGCACCTCAGGAAAACTGTCTCCGTGGGAAGCCGGCTTTTTGCAAAGGGGTCTCAGGGCCGTGGGACTCGGGTGTCCCTCCGGCTCCCCAAAGCACAGGGACGAGGTGAGGGGCTTAGACCATGCCTGGGCAATGTTGTTTCTTACACCTGGGTGTGTGGCATTTTGTTGAGCTGGCTACCCCCACTTGGGATTGGTTTTCCACAGCAAGCGCATATTGTTCGTCGTAAGCCGTTTTTGCCTCAGGGGTCTCTGGGCTGTGTTCGTTGGGGTTGAACTCCTGCTAGCAAAACCGCCGGGTTGAGGGAAGGGTTCAGACTGTGCCTGGGCCCTGTGGTCTCTTCCAGGTCAGTGTATGGCATTTCCTTCCCCTTGCCACAGGCACCTGGGAGCATGTCTGCTCGTGGAGAAAGACTTTCCCGTGGGAAGCCGGTTTTTGTCAAACGGGTCCCAGTGCTCTGCTCCTCTCTTTTCACTCCTGCTGCCAGAAGCCCAGGGAGGATGGGAGGGCTTAGAACATGGCTGGGCACTGTGGTTTCTTCCAGAGAAGTGGAGAGCATTTGCTTAACCTTGCCACAACCACTTGGGATAGGGTCTGCACCTCAGGAAAACTGTCTCCGTGGGAAGCCGGCTTTTTGCAAAGGGGTCTCAGGGCCGTGTGCCTCGGCTGTCCCTCCGGCTCCCCAAAGCACAGGGACGAGGTGAGGGGCTTAGAACATGCCTGGGCAATGTTGTTTCTTACACCTGGGTGTGTGGCATTTTGTTGAGCTGGCTACCCCCACTTGGGATAGGTGTTCCACAGCAAGCACCTATTGTTCGTCGGAAGACGTTTTTGACCCAGGGGTCTCCGGGCTGTGTTCGTTGGGGTTGAACTCCTGCTAGCAAAACCGCCGGGTTGAGGGAAGGGTTCAGACTGTGCCTGGGCCCTGTGGTCTCTTCCAGGTCAGTGTATGGCATTTCCTTCCCCTTGCCCCAGGCACCTGGGAGCATGTCTGCACGTGGAGAAAGACTTTCCCGTGGGAAGCCGGGTTTTGTCAAACGGGTCCCCGTGCTCTGCTCCTCTCTTTTCACTCCTGCTGCCAGAAGCCCAGGGAGGATGGGAGGGCTTAGAACATGGCTGGGCACTGTGGTTTCTTCCAGAGAAGTGGAGGGCATTTGCTTTACCTTGCCACAACCACTTGGGATAGGGTCTGTACCTCAGGAAAACTCTTTCCGTGGGAAGCCGGCTTTTTGCAAAGGGGTCTCAGGGCCGTGGGACTCGGGTGTCCCTCCGGCTCCCCAAAGCACAGGGACGAGGTGAGGGGCTTAGACCATGCCTGGGCAATGTTGTTTCTTACACCTGGGTGTGTGGCATTTTGTTGAGCTGGCTACCCCCACTTGGGATAGGTGTTCCACAGCAAGCACCTATTTTTCGTCGGAAGCCGTTTTTGCCCCAGGGGTCTCCGGGCTGTGTTCGTTGGGGTTGAACTCCTGCTAGCAAAACCGCCGGGTTGAGGGAAGGGTTCAGACTGTGCCTGGGCCCTGTGGTCTCTTCCAGGTCAGTGTATGGCATTTCCTTCCCCTTGCCCCAGGCACCTGGGAGCATGTCTGCACGTGGAGAAAGACTTTCCCGTGGGAAGCCGGGTTTTGTCAAACGGGTCCCCGTGCTCTGCTCCTCTCTTTTCACTCCTGCTGCCAGAAGCCCAGGGAGGATGGGAGGGCTTAGAACATGGCTGGGCACTGTGGTTTCTTCCAGAGAAGTGGAGGGCATTTGCTTTACCTTGCCACAACCACTTGGGATAGGGTGTGCACCTCAGGAAAACTGTCTCCGTGGGAAGCCGGCTTTTTGCAAAGGGGTCTCAGGGCCGTGTGCCTCGGCTGTCCCTCCGGCTCCCCAAAGCACAGGGACGAGGTGAGGGGCTTAGACCATGCCTGGGCAATGTTGTTTCTTACACCTGGGTGTGTGGCATTTTGTTGAGCTGGCTACCCCCACTTGGGATAGGTGTTCCACAGCAAGCACCTATTGATCGTCGGAAGCCGTTTTTGCCCCAGGGGTCTCCGGGCTGTGTTCGTTGGGGTTGAACTCCTGCTAGCAAAACCGCCGGGTTGAGGGAAGGGTTCAGACTGTGCCTGGGCCCTGTGGTCTCTTCCAGGTCAGTGTATGGCATTTCCTTCCCCTTGCCACAGGCACCTGGGAGCATGTCTGCACGTGGAGAAAGACTTTCCCGTGGGAAGCCGGGTTTTGTCAAACGGGTCCCAGTGCTCTGCTCCTCTCTTTTCACTCCTGTTGTCAGAAGCCCAGGGAGGATGGGAGGGCTTAGAACATGGCTGGGCACTGTGGTTTCTTCCAGAGAAGTGGAGGGCATTTGCTTTACTTTGCCACAACCACTTGGGATAGGGTGTGCACCTCAGGAAAACTGTCTCCGTGGGAAGCCGGCTTTTTGCCAAGGGGTCTCAGGGCCGTGTGCCTCGGCTGTCCCTCCGGCTCCCCAAAGCACAGGGACGAGGTGAGGGGCTTAGACCATGCCTGGGCAATGTTGTTTCTTACACCTGGGTGTGTGGCATTTTGTTGAGCTGGCTACCCCCACTTGGGATAGGTGTTCCACAGCAAGCACCTATTGTTCGTCGGAAGACGTTTTTGACCCAGGGGTCTCCGGGCTGTGTTCGTTGGGGTTGAACTCCTGCTAGCAAAACCGCCGGGTTGAGGGAAGGGTTCAGACTGTGCCTGGGCCCTGTGGTCTCTTCCAGGTCAGTGTATGGCATTTCCTTCCCCTTGCCACAGGCACCTGGGAGCATGTCTGCACGTGGAGAAAGACTTTCCCGTGGGAAGCCGGTTTTTGTCAAACGGGTCCCAGTGCTCTGCTCCTCTCTTTTCACTCCTGCTGCCAGAAGCCCAGGGAGGATGGGAGGGCTTAGAACATGGCTGGGCACTGTGGTTTCTTCCAGAGAAGTGGAGGGCATTTGCTTTACCTTGCCACAACCACTTGGGATAGGGTGTGCAACTCAGGAAAACTGTTTCCGTGGGAAGCCGGCTTTTTCAAAGGGGTCTCAGGGCCGTGTGCCTCGGCTGTCCCTCCGGCTCCCCAAAGCACAGGGACGAGGTGAGGGGCTTAGACCATGCCTGGGCAATGTTGTTTCTTACACCTGGGTGTGTGGCATTTTGTTGAGCTGGCTACCCCCACTTGGGATAGGTGTTCCACAGCAAGCGCCTATTGTTCGTCGGAAGCCGTTTTTGACCCAGGGGTCTCCGGGCTGTGTTCGTTGGGGTTGAACTCCTGCTAGCAAAACCGCCGGGTTGAGGGAAGGGTTCAGACTGTGCCTGGGCCCTGTGGTCTCTTCCAGGTCAGTGTATGGCATTTCCTTCCCCTTGCCACAGGCACCTGGGAGCATGTCTGCACGTGGAGAAAGACTTTCCCGTGGGAAGCCGGGTTTTGTCAAACAGGTCCCAGTGCTCTGCTCCTCTCTTTTCACTCCTGTTGTCAGAAGCCCAGGGAGGATGGGAGGGCTTAGAACATGGCTGGGCACTGTGGTTTCTTCCAGAGAAGTGGAGGGCATTTGCTTTACTTTGCCACAACCACTTGGGATAGGGTGTGCACCTCAGGAAAACTGTCTCCGTGGGAAGCCGGCTTTTTGCCAAGGGGTCTCAGGGCCGTGTGCCTCGGCTGTCCCTCCGGCTCCCCAAAGCACAGGGACGAGGTGAGGGGCTTAGACCATGCCTGGGCAATGTTGTTTCTTACACCTGGGTGTGTGGCATTTTGTTGAGCTGGCTACCCCCACTTGGGATAGGTGTTCCACAGCAAGCACCTATTGTTCGTCGGAAGACGTTTTTGACCCAGCGGTCTCCGGGCTGTGTTCGTTGGGGTTGAACTCCTGGTAGCAAAACCGCCGGGTTGAGGGAAGGGTTCAGACTGTGCCTGGGCCCTGTGGTCTCTTCCAGGTCAGTGTATGGCATTTCCTTCCCCTTGCCACAGGCACCTGGGAGCATGTCTGCACGTGGAGAAAGACTTTCCCGTGGGAAGCCGGGTTTTGTCAAACGGGTCCCAGTGCTCTGCTCCTCTCTTTTCACTCCTGCTGCCAGAAGCCCAGGGAGGATGGGAGGGCTTAGAACATGGCTGGGCACTGTGGTTTCTTCCAGAGAAGTGGAGGGCATTTGCTTTACCTTGCCACAACCACTTGGGATAGGGTCTGCACATCAGGAAAACTGTTTCCGTGGGAAGCCGGCTTTTTCAAAGGGTTCTCAGGGCCGTGTGCCTCGGCTGTCCCTCCGGCTCCCCAAAGCACAGGGACGAGGTGAGGGGCTTAGACCATGCCTGGGCAATGTTGTTTCTTACACCTGGGTGTGTGGCATTTTGTTGAGCTGGCTACCCCCACTTGGGATAGGTGTTCCACAGCAAGCACCTATTGTTCGTCGGAAGCCGTTTTTGACCCAGGGGTCTCCGGGCTGTGTTCGTTGGGGTTGAACTCCTGCTAGCAAAACCGCCGGGTTGAGGGAAGGGTTCAGACTGTGCCTGGGCCCTGTGGTCTCTTCCAGGTCAGTGTATGGCATTTCCTTCCCCTTGCCCCAGGCACCTGGGAGCATGTCTGCACGTGGAGAAATACTTTCCCGTGGGAAGCCGGGTTTTGTCAAACGGGTCCCAGTGCTCTGCTCCTCTCTTTTCACTCCTGCTGCCAGAAGCCCAGGGAGGATGGGAGGGCTTAGAAAATGGCTGGGCACTGTGGTTTCTTCCAGAGAAGTGGAGGGCATTTGCTTTACCTTGCCACAACTACTTGGGATAGGGTGTGCACCTCAGGAAAACTGTTTCCGTGGGAAGCCGGCTTTTTCAAAGGGGTCTCAGGGCCTTGTGCCTCGGCTGTCCCTCCGGCTCCCCAAAGCACAGGGACGAGGTGAGGGGCTTAGACCATGCCTGGGCAATGTTGTTTCTTACACCTGGGTGTGTGGCATTTTGTTGAGCTGGCTACCCCCACTTGGGATAGGTGTTCCACAGCAAGCACCTATTGTTCGTCGGAAGCCGTTTTTGACCCAGGGGTTTCCGGGCTGTGTTCGTTGGGGTTGAACTCCTGCTAGCAAAACCGCCGGGTTGAGGGAAGGGTTCAGACTGTGCCTGGGCCCTGTGGTCTCTTCCAGGTCAGTGTATGGCATTTCCTTCCCCTTGCCCCAGGCACCTGGGAGCATGTCTGCACGTGGAGAAAGACTTTCCCGTGGGAAGCCGGGTTTTGTCAAACGGGTCCCAGTGCTCTGCTCCTCTCTTTTCACTCCTGCTGCCAGAAGCCCAGGGAGGATGTGAGGGCTTAGAACATGGCTGGGCACTGTGGTTTCTTCCAGAGAAGTGGAGGGCACTTGCTTTACCTTGCCACAACCACTTGGGATAGGGTGTGCACCTCAGGAAATCTGTCTCCGTGGGAAGCCGGCTTTTTGCAAAGGGGTCTCAGGGCCGTGTGCCTCGGCTGTCCCTCCGGCTCCCCAAAGCACAGGGACGAGGTGAGGGGCTTAGACCATGCCTGGGCAATGTTGTTTCTTACACCTGGGTGTGTGGCATTTTGTTGAGCTGGCTACCCCCACTTGGGATAGGTGTTCCACAGCAAGCACCTATTGATCGTCGGAAGCCGTTTTTGCCCCAGGGGTCTCCGGGCTGTGTTCGTTGGGGTTGAACTCCTGCTAGCAAAACCGCCGGGTTGAGGGAAGGGTTCAGACTGTGCCTGGGCCCTGTGGTCTCTTCCAGGTCAGTGTATGGCATTTCCTTCCCCTTGCCACAGGCACCTGGGAGCATGTCTGCACGTGGAGAAAGACTTTCCCGTGGGAAGCCGGGTTTTGTCAAACGGGTCCCAGTGCTCTGCTCCTCTCTTTTCACTCCTGCTCTCAGAAGCCCAGGGAGGATGGGAGGGCTTAGAACATGGCTGGGCACTGTGGTTTCTTCCAGAGAAGTGGAGGGCATTTGCTTTACTTTGCCACAACCACTTGGGATAGGGTGTGCACCTCAGGAAAACTGTCTCCGTGGGAAGCCGGCTTTTTGCCAAGGGGTCTCAGGGCCGTGTGCCTCGGCTGTCCCTCCGGCTCCCCAAAGCACAGGGACGAGGTGAGGGGCTTAGACCATGCCTGGGCAATGTTGTTTCTTACACCTGGGTGTGTGGCATTTTGTTGAGCTGGCTACCCCCACTTGGGATAGGTGTTCCACAGCAAGCACCTATTGTTCGTCGGAAGACGTTTTTGACCCAGGGGTCTCCGGGCTGTGTTCGTTGGGGTTGAACTCCTGCTAGCAAAACCGCCGGGTTGAGGGAAGGGTTCAGACTGTGCCTGGGCCCTGTGGTCTCTTCCAGGTCAGTGTATGGCATTTCCTTCCCCTTGCCCCAGGCACCTGGGAGCATGTCTGCACGTGGAGAAAGACTTTCCCGTGGGAAGCCGGGTTTTGTCAAACGGGTCCCAGTGCTCTGCTCCTCTCTTTTCACTCCTGCTGCCAGAAGCCCAGGGAGGATGGGAGGGCTTAGAACATGGCTGGGCACTGTGGTTTCTTCCAGAGAAGTGGAGGGCATTTGCTTTACCTTGCCACAACCACTTGGGATAGGGTGTGCAACTCAGGAAAACTGTTTCCGTGGGAAGCCGGCTTTTTCAAAGGGTTCTCAGGGCCGTGTGCCTCGGCTGTCCCTCCGGCTCCCCAAAGCACAGGGACGAGGTGAGGGGCTTAGACCATGCCTGGGCAATGTTGTTTCTTACACCTGGGTGTGTGGCATTTTGTTGAGCTGGCTACCCCCACTTGGGATAGGTGTTCCACAGCAAGCACCTATTGTTCGTCGGAAGACGTTTTTGACCCAGGGGTCTCCGGGCTGTGTTCGTTGGGGTTGAACTCCTGCTAGCAAAACCGCCGGGTTGAGGGAAGGGTTCAGACTGTGCCTGGGCCCTGTGGTCTCTTCCAGGTCAGTGTATGGCATTTCCTTCCCCTTGCCACAGGCACCTGGGAGCATGTCTGCACGTGGAGAAAGACTTTCCCGTGGGAAGCCGGGTTTTGTCAAACGGGTCCCAGTGCTCTGCTCCTCTCTTTTCACTCCTGCTGCCAGAAGCCCAGGGAGGATGGGAGGGCTTAGAACATGGCTGGGCACTGTGGTTTCTTCCAGAGAAGTGGAGGGCATTTGCTTTACCTTGCCACAACCACTTGGGATAGGGTGTGCAACTCAGGAAAACTGTTTCCGTGGGAAGCCGGCTTTTTCAAAGGGTTCTCAGGGCCGTGTGCCTCGGCTGTCCCTCCGGCTCCCCAAAGCACAGGGACGAGGTGAGGGGCTTAGACCATGCCTGGGCAATGTTGTTTCTTACACCTGGGTGTGTGGCATTTTGTTGAGCTGGCTACCCCCACTTGGGATAGGTGTTCCACAGCAAGCACCTATTGTTCGTCGGAAGACGTTTTTGACCCAGGGGTCTCCGGGCTGTGTTCGTTGGGGTTGAACTCCTGCTAGCAAAACCGCCGGGTTGAGGGAAGGGTTCAGACTGTGCCTGGGCCCTGTGGTCTCTTCCAGGTCAGTGTATGGCATTTCCTTCCCCTTGCCCCAGGCACCTGGGAGCATGTCTGCACGTGGAGAAAGACTTTCCCGTGGGAAGCCGGGTTTTGTCAAACGGGTCCCAGTGCTCTGCTCCTCTCTTTTCACTCCTGCTGCCAGAAGCCCAGGGAGGATGGGAGGGCTTAGAACATGGCTGGGCACTGTGGTTTCTTCCAGAGAAGTGGAGGGCATTTGCTTTACCTTGCCACAACTACTTGGGATAGGGTGTGCACCTCAGGAAAACTGTTTCCGTGGGAAGCCGGCTTTTTCAAAGGGGTCTCAGGGCCTTGTGCCTCGGCTGTCCCTCCGGCTCCCCAAAGCACAGGGACGAGGTGAGGGGCTTAGACCATGCCTGGGCAATGTTGTTTCTTACACCTGGGTGTGTGGCATTTTGTTGAGCTGGCTACCCCCACTTGGGATAGGTGTTCCACAGCAAGCACCTATTGTTCGTCGGAATCCGTTTTTGACCCAGGGGTTTCCGGGCTGTGTTCGTTGGGGTTGAACTCCTGCTAGCAAAACCGCCGGGTTGAGGGAAGGGTTCACACTGTGCCTGGGCCCTGTGGTCTCTTCCAGGTCAGTGTATGGCATTTCCTTCCCCTTGCCCCAGGCACCTGGGAGCATGTCTGCACGTGGAGAAAGACTTTCCCGTGGGTAGCCGGGTTTTGTCAAACGGGTCCCAGTGCTCTGCTCCTCTCTTTTCACTCCTGCTGCCAGAAGCCCAGGGAGGATGGGAGGGCTTAGAACATGGCTGGGCACTGTGGTTTCTTCCAGAGAAGTGGAGGGCACTTGCTTTACCTCGCCACAACCACTTGGGATAGGGTGTGCACCTCAGGAAAACTGTCTCCGTGGGAAGCCGGCTTTTTGCAAAGGGGTCTCAGGGCCGTGTGCCTCGGCTGTCCCTCCGGCTCCCCAAAGCACAGGGACGAGGTGAGGGGCTTAGACCATGCCTGGGCAATGTTGTTTCTTACACCTGGGTGTGTGGCATTTTGTTGAGCTGGCTACCCCCACTTGGGATAGGTGTTCCACAGCAAGCACCTATTGATCGTCGGAAGCCGTTTTTGCCCCAGGGGTCTCCGGGCTGTGTTCGTTGGGGTTGAACTCCTGCTAGCAAAACCGCCGGGTTGAGGGAAGGGTTCAGACTGTGCCTGGGCCCTGTGGTCTCTTCCAGGTCAGTGTATGGCATTTCCTTCCCGTTGCCACAGGCACCTGGGAGCATGTCTGCACGTGGAGAAAGACTTTCCCGTGGGAAGCCGGGTTTTGTCAAACGGGTCCCAGTGCTCTGCTCCTCTCTTTTCACTCCTGCTGTCAGAAGCCCAGGGAGGATGGGAGGGCTTAGAACATGGCTGGGCACTGTGGTTTCTTCCAGAGAAGTGGAGGGCATTTGCTTTACTTTGCCACAACCACTTGGGATAGGGTGTGCACCTCAGGAAAACTGTCTCCGTGGGAAGCCGGCTTTTTGCCAAGGGGTCTCAGGGCCGTGTGCCTCGGCTGTCCCTCCGGCTCCCCAAAGCACAGGGACGAGGTGAGGGGCTTAGACCATGCCTGGGCAATGTTGTTTCTTACACCTGGGTGTGTGGCATTTTGTTGAGCTGGCTACCCCCACTTGGGATAGGTGTTCCTCAGCAAGCACCTATTGTTCGTCGGAAGCCGTTTTTGCCCCAGGGGTCTCCGGGCTGTGTTCGTTGGGGTTGAACTCCTGCTAGCAAAACCGCCGGGTTGAGGGAAGGGTTCAGACTGTGCCTGGGCCCTGTGGTCTCTTCCAGGTCAGTGTATGGCATTTCCTTCCCCTTGCCACAGGCACCTGGGAGCATGTCTGCACGTGGAGAAAGACTTTCCCGTGGGAAGCCGGGTTTTGTCAAACGGGTCCCAGTGCTCTGCTCCTCTCTTTTCACTCCTGCTGCCAGAAGCCCAGGGAGGATGGGAGGGCTTAGAACATGGCTGGGCACTGTGGTTTCTTCCAGAGAAGTGGAGGGCATTTGCTTTACCTTGCCACAACCACTTGGGATAGGGTGTGCACCTCAGGAAAACTGTCTCCGTGGGAAGCCGGCTTTTTGCAAAGGGGTCTCAGGGCCGTGTGCCTCGGCTGTCCCTCCGGCTCCCCAAAGCACAGGGACGAGGTGAGGGGCTTAGACCATGCCTGGGCAATGTTGTTTCTTACACCTGGGTGTGTGGCATTTTGTTGAGCTGGCTACCCCCACTTGGGATAGGTGTTCCACAGCAAGCACCTATTTTTCGTCGGAAGCCGTTTTTGCCCCAGGGGTCTCCGGGCTGTGTTCGTTGGGGTTGAACTCCTGCTAGCAAAACCGCCGGGTTGAGGGAAGGGTTCAGACTGTGCCTGGGCCCTGTGGTCTCTTCCAGGTCAGTGTATGGCATTTCCTTCCCCTTGCCCCAGGCACCTGGGAGCATGTCTGCACGTGGAGAAAGAGTTTCCCGTGGGAAGCCGGGTTTTGTCAAACGGGTTCCCGTGCTCTGCTCCTCTCTTTTCACTCCTGCTGCCAGAAGCCCAGGGAGGATGGGAGGGCTTAGAACATGGCTGGGCACTGTGGTTTCTTCCAGAGAAGTGGAGGGCACTTGCTTTACCTTGCCACAACCACTTGGGATAGGGTGTGCACCTCAGGAAATCTGTCTCCGTGGGAAGCCGGCTTTTTGCAAAGGGGTCTCAGGGCCGTGTGCCTCGGCTGTCCCTCCGGCTCCCCAAAGCACAGGGACGAGGTGAGGGGCTTAGACCATGCCTGGGCAATGTTGTTTCTTACACCTGGGTGTGTGGCATTTTGTTGAGCTGGCTACCCCCACTTGGGATAGGTGTTCCACAGCAAGCACCTATTGATCGTCGGAAGCCGTTTTTGCCCCAGGGGTCTCCGGGCTGTGTTCGTTGGGGTTGAACTCCTGCTAGCAAAACCGCCGGGTTGAGGGAAGGGTTCAGACTGTGCCTGGGCCCTGTGGTCTCTTCCAGGTCAGTGTATGGCATTTCCTTCCCCTTGCCACAGGCACCTGGGAGCATGTCTGCACGTGGAGAAAGACTTTCCCGTGGGAAGCCGGGTTTTGTCAAACGGGTCCCAGTGCTCTGCTCCTCTCTTTTCACTCCTGCTGTCAGAAGCGCAGGGAGGATGGGAGGGCTTAGAACATGGCTGGGCACTGTGGTTTCTTCCAGAGAAGTGGAGGGCATTTGCTTTACTTTGCCACAACCACTTGGGATAGGGTGTGCACCTCAGGAAAACTGTCTCCGTGGGAAGCCGGCTTTTTGCCAAGGGGTCTCAGGGCCGTGTGCCTCGGCTGTCCCTCCGGCTCCCCAAAGCACAGGGACGAGGTGAGGGGCTTAGACCATGCCTGGGCAATGTTGTTTCTTACACCTGGGTGTGTGGCATTTTGTTGAGCTGGCTACCCCCACTTGGGATAGGTGTTCCACAGCAAGCACCTATTGTTCGTCGGAAGACGTTTTTGACCCAGGGGTCTCCGGGCTGTGTTCGTTGGGGTTGAACTCCTGCTAGCAAAACCGCCGGGTTGAGGGAAGGGTTCAGACTGTGCCTTGGCCCTGTGGTCTCTTCCAGGTCAGTGTATGGCATTTCCTTCCCCTTGCCACAGGCACCTGGGAGCATGTCTGCACGTGGAGAAAGACTTTCCCGTGGGAAGCCGGGTTTTGTCAAACGGGTCCCAGTGCTCTGCTCCTCTCTTTTCACTCCTGCTGCCAGAAGCCCAGGGAGGATGGGAGGGCTTAGAACATGGCTGGGCACTGTGGTTTCTTCCAGAGAAGTGGAGGGCATTTGCTTTACCTTGCCACAACCACTTGGGATAGGGTGTGCAACTCAGGAAAACTGTTTCCATGGGAAGCCGGCTTTTTCAAAGGGTTCTCAGGGCCGTGTGCCTCGGCTGTCCCTCCGGCTCCCCAAAGCACAGGGACGAGGTGAGGGGCTTAGACCATGCCTGGGCAATGTTGTTTCTTACACCTGGGTGTGTGGCATTTTGTTGAGCTGGCTACCCCCACTTGGGATAGGTGTTCCACAGCAAGCACCTATTGTTCGTCGGAAGACGTTTTTGACCCAGGGGTCTCCGGGCTGTGTTCGTTGGGGTTGAACTCCTGCTAGCAAAACCGCCGGGTTGAGGGAAGGGTTCAGACTGTGCCTCGGCCCTGTGGTCTCTTCCAGGTCAGTGTATGGCATTTCCTTCCCCTTGCCCCAGGCACCTGGGAGCATGTCTGCACGTGGAGAAAGACTTTCCCGTGGGAAGCCGGGTTTTGTCAAACGGGTCCCAGTGCTCTGCTCCTCTCTTTTCACTCCTGCTGCCAGAAGCCCAGGGAGGATGGGAGGGCTTAGAACATGGCTGGGCACTGTGGTTTCTTCCAGAGAAGTGGAGGGCATTTGCTTTACCTTGCCACAACTACTTGGGATAGGGTGTGCACCTCAGGAAAACTGTTTCCGTGGGAGGCCGGCTTTTTCAAAGGGGTCTCAGGGCCTTGTGCCTCGGCTGTCCCTCCGGCTCCCCAAAGCACAGGGACGAGGTGAGGGGCTTAGACCATGCCTGGGCAATGTTGTTTCTTACACCTGGGTGTGTGGCATTTTGTTGAGCTGGCTACCCCCACTTGGGATAGGTGTTCCACAGCAAGCACCTATTGTTCGTCGGAAGCCGTTTTTGCCCCAGGGGTCTCCGGGCTGTGTTCGTTGGGGTTGAACTCCTGCTAGCAAAACCGCGGGGTTGAGGGAAGGGTTCAGACTGTGCCTGGGCCCTGTGGTCTCTTCCAGGTCAGTGTATGGCATTTCCTTCCCCTTGCCCCAGGCACCTGGGAGCATGTCTGCACGTGGAGAAAGACTTTCCCGTGGGAAGCCGGGTTTTGTCAAACGGGTTCCCGTGCTCTGCTCCTCTCTTTTCACTCCTGCTGCCAGAAGCCCAGGGAGGATGGGAGGGCTTAGAACATGGCTGGGCACTGTGGTTTCTTCCAGAGAAGTGGAGGGCATTTGCTTTACCTTGCCACAACCACTTGGGATAGGGTCTGCACCTCAGGAAAACTGTCTCCGTGGGAAGCCGGCTTTTTGCAAAGGTTTCTCAGGGCCGTGTGCCTCGGCTGTCCCTCCGGCTCCCCAAAGCACAGGGACGAGTTGAGGGGCTTAGACCATGCCTGGGCAATGTTGTTTCTTACACCTGGGTGTGTGGCATTTTGTTGAGCTGGCTACCCCCACTTGGGATAGGTGTTCCACAGCAAGCACCTATTGTTCGTCGGAAGCCGTTTTTGCCCCAGGGGTCTCCGGGCTGTGTTCGTTGGGGTTGAACTCCTGCTAGCAAAACCGCCGGGTTGAGGGAAGGGTTCAGACTGTGCCTGGGCCCTGTGGTCTCTTCCAGGAAAGTGTATGGCATTTCCTTCCCCTTGCCCCAGGCACCTGGGAGCATGTCTGGACGTGGAGAAAGACTTTCCCGTGGGAAGCCGAGTTTTGTCAAACGGGTCCCAGTGCTCTGCACCTCTCTTTTCACTCCTGCTGTCAGAAGCCCAGGGAGGATGGGAGGGCTTAGAACATGGCTGGGCACTGTGGTTTCTTCCAGAGAAGTGGAGGGCATTTGCTTTACCTTGCCACAACCACTTGGGATAGGGTCTGCACCTCAGGAAAACCTTTTCCGTGGGAAGCCGGCTTTTTGCAAAGGGGTCTCAGGGCCGTGGGACTCGGGTGTCCCTCCGGCTCCCCAAAGCACAGGGACGAGGTGAGGGGCTTAGACCATGCCTGGGCAATGTTGTTTCTTACACCTGGGTGTGTGGCATTTTGTTGAGCTGGCTACCCCCACTTGGGATTGGTTTTCCACAGCAAGCGCATATTGTTCGTCGGAAGCCGTTTTTGCCTCAGGGGTCTCCGGGCTGTGTTCGTTGGGGTTGAACTCCTGCTAGCAAAACCGCCGGGTTGAGGGAAGGGTTCAGACTGTGCCTGGGCCTTGTGGTCTCTTCCAGGTCAGTGTATGGCATTTCCTTCCCCTTGCCCCAGGCACCTGGGAGCATGTCTGCACGTGGAGAAAGACTTTCCCGTGGGAAGCCGGGTTTTGTCAAACGGGTCCCAGTGCTCTGCTCCTCTCTTTTCACTCCTGCTGCCAGAAGCCCAGGGAGGATGGGAGGGCTTAGAACATGGCTGGGCACTGTGGTTTCTTCCAGAGAAGTGGAGGGCATTTGCTTTACCTTGCCACAACCACTTGGGATAGGGTGTGCACCTCAGGAAAACTGTCTCCGTGGGAAGCCGGCTTTTTGCAAAGGGGTCTCAGGGCCGTGTGCCTCGGCTGTCCCTCCGGCTCCCCAAAGCACAGGGACGAGGTGAGGGGCTTAGACCATGCCTGGGCAATGTTGTTTCTTACACCTGGGTGTGTGGCATTTTGTTGAGCTGGCTACCCCCACTTGAGATAGGTGTTCCACAGCAAGCACCTATTGTTCGTCGGAAGCCGTTTTTGCCCCAGGGGTCTCCGGGCTGTGTTCGTTGGGGTTGAACTCCTGCTAGCAAAACCGCCGGGTTGAGGGAAGGGTTTAGACTGTGCCTGGGCCCTGTGGTCTCTTCCAGGTCAGTGTATGGAATTTCCTTCCCCTTGCCACAGGCACCTGGGAGCATGTCTGCACGTGGAGAAAGACTTTCCCGTGGGAAGCCGGGTTTTGTCAAACGGGTCCCAGTGCTCTGCTCCTCTCTTTTCACTCCTGCTGCCAGAAGCCCAGGGAGGATGGGAGGGCTTAGAACATGGCTGGGCACTGTGGTTTCTTCCAGAGAAGTGGAGGGCATTTGCTTTACCTTGCCACAACCACTTGGGATAGGGTCTGCACCTCAGGAAAACTGTCTCCGTGGGAAGCCGGCTTTTTGCCAAGGGGTCTCAGGGCCGTGTGCCTCGGCTGTCCCTCCGGCTCCCCAAAGCACAGGGACGAGGTGAGGGGCTTAGACCATGCCTGGGCAATGTTGTTTCTTACACCTGGGTGTGTGGCATTTTGTTGAGCTGGCTACCCACACTTGGGATAGGTGTTCCACAGCAAGCACCTATTGTTCGTCGGAAGCCGTTTTTGCCCCAGGGGTCTCCGGGCTGTGTTCGTTGGGGTTGAACTCCTGCTAGCCAACCCGCCGGGTTGAGGGAAGGGTTCAGACTGTGCCTGGGCCCTGTGGTCTCTTCCAGGTCAGTGTATGGCATTTCCTTCCCCTTGCCCCAGGCACCTGGGAGCATGTCTGCACGTGGAGAAAGACTTTCCCGTGGGAAGCCCGGTTTTGTCAAACGGGTCCCAGTGCTCTGCTCCTCTCTTTTCACTCCTGCTGTCAGAAGCCCAGGGAGGATGGGAGGGCTTAGAACATGGCTGGGCACTGTGGTTTCTTCCAGAGAAGTGGAGGGCATTTGCTTTACCTTGCCACAACCACTTGGGATAGGGTCTGCACCTCAGGAAAACTGTTTCCGTGGGAAGCCGGCTTTTTGCAAAGGGGTCTCAGGGCCGTGTGCCTCGGCTGTCCCTCCGGCTCCCCAAAGCACAGGGACGAGGTGAGGGGCTTAGACCATGCCTGGGCAATGTTGTTTCTTACACCTGGGTGTGTGGCATTTTGTTGAGCTGGCTACCCCCACTTGGGATTGGTTTTCCACAGCAAGCGCATATTGTTCGTCGGAAGCCGTTTTTGCCTCAGGGGTCTCCGGGCTGTGTTCGTTGGGGTTGAACTCCTGCTAGCAAAACCGCCGGGTTGACGGAACGGTTCAGACTGTGCCTGGGCCCTGTGGTCTCTTCCAGGTCAGTGTATGGCATTTCCTTCCCCTTGCCGCAGGCACCTGGGAGCATGTCTGCACGTGGAGAAAGACTTTCCCGTGGGAAGCCGGGTTTTGTCAAACGGGTCCCAGTGCTCTGCTCCTCTCTTTTCACTCCTGCTGTCAGAAGCCCAGGGAGGATGGGAGGGCTTAGAACATGGCTGGGCACTGTGGTTTCTTCCAGAGAAGTGGAGGGCATTTGCTTTACCTTGCCACAACCACTTGGGATAGGGTCTGCACCTCAGGAAAACTGTTTCCGTGGGAAGCCGGCTTTTTGCAAAGGGGTCTCAGGGCCGTGTGCCTCGGCTGTCCGTCCGGATCCCCAAAGCACAGGGATGAGGTGAGGGGCTTAGACCATGCCTGGGCAATGTTGTTTCTTACACCTGGGTGTGTGGCATTTTGTTGAGCTGGCTACCCCCACTTGGGATAGGTATTCCACAGCAAGCACCTATTTTTCGTCGGAAGCGGTTTTTGCCCCAGGGGTCTCCGGGCTATGTTCGTTGGGGTTGAACTCCTGCTAGCAAAACCGCCGGGTTGAGGGAAGGGTTCAGACTGTGCCTGGGCCCTGTGGTCTCTTCCAGGTCAGTGTATGGCATTTCCTTCCCCTTGCCCCAGGCACCTGGGAGCATGTCTGCACGTGGAGAAAGACTTTCCCGTGGGAAGCCGGGTTTTGTCAAACGGGTCCCTGTGCTCTGCTCCTCTCTTTTCACTCCTGCTGTCAGAAGCCCAGGGAGGATGGGAGGGCTTAGAACATGGCTGGGCACTGTGGTTTCTTCCAGAGAAGTGGAGGGCATTTGCTTTACCTTGCCACAACCACTTGGGATAGTGTGTGCACCTCAGGAAAACTGTCTCCGTGGGAAGCCGGCTTTTTCAAAGGGGTCTCAGGGCCGTGTGCCTCGGCTGTCCCTCCGGCTCCCCAAAGCACAGGGACGAGGTGAGGGGCTTAGACCATGCCTGGGCAATGTTGTTTCTTACACCTGGGTGTGTGGCATTTTGTTGAGCTGGCTACCCCCACTTGGGATAGGTGTTCCACAGCAAGCACCTATTGTTCGTCGGAAGCCGTTTTTGCCCCAGGGGTCTCCGGGCTTGTTTGTTGGGTTTGAACTCCTGCTAGCAAAACCGCCGGGTTGAGGGAAGGGTTCAGACTGTGCCTGGGCCCTGTGGTCTCTTCCAGGTCAGTGTATGGCATTTCCTTCCCCTTGCCCCAGGCACCTGGGAGCATGTCTGCACGTGGAGAAAGACTTTCCCGTGGGAAGCCGGGTTTTGTCAAACGGGTCCCAGTGCTCTGCTCCTCTCTTTTCACTCCTGCTGCCAGAAGCCCAGGGAGGATGGGAGGGCTTAGAACATGGCTGGGCACTGTGGTTTCTTCCAGAGAAGTGGAGGGCATTTGCTTTACCTTGCCACAACCACTTGGGATAGGGTCTGCACCTCAGGAAAACTGTCTCCGTGGGAAGCCGGCTTTTTGCAAAGGGGTCTCAGGGCCGTGTGCCTCGGCTGTCCCTCCGGCTCCCCAAAGCACAGGGACGAGGTGAGGGGCTTAGACCATGCCTGGGCAATGTTGTTTCTTACACCTGGGTGTGTGGCATTTTGTTGAGCTGCCTACCCCCACTTGGGATAGGTGTTCCACAGCAAGCACCTATTGTTCGTCGGAAGCCGTTTTTGCCCCAGGGGTCTCCGGGCTGTGTTCGTTGGGGTTGAACTCCTGCTAGCAAAACCGCCGGGTTGAGGGAAGGGTTCAGACTGTGCCTGGGCCCTGTGGTCTCTTCCAGGTCAGTGTATGGCATTTCCTTCCCCTTGCCCCAGGCACCTGGGAGCATGTCTGCACGTGGAGAAAGACTTTCCCGTGGGAAGCTGGGTTTTGTCAAACGGGTCCCCGTGCTCTGCTCCTCTATTTTCACTCATGCTGTCAGAAGCCCAGGGAGGATGGGAGGGCTTAGAACATGGCTGGGCACTGTGGTTTCTTCCAGAGAAGTGGAGGGCATTTGCTTTACCTTGCCACAACCACTTGGGATAGGGTGTGCACCTCAGGAAAACTGTTTCCGTGGGAAGCCGGCTTTTTCAAAGGGGTCTCAGGGCCGTGTGCCTCGGCTGTCCCTCCGGCTCCCCAAAGCACAGGGACGAGGTGAGGGGCTTAGACCATGCCTGGGCAATGTTGTTTCTTACACCTGGGTGTGTGGCATTTTGTTGAGCTGGCTACCCCCACTTGGGATAGGTGTTCCCCAGCAAGCACCTATTGTTCGTCGGAAGCCGTTTTTGACCCAGGGGTCTCCGGGCTGTGTTCGTTGGGGTTGAACTCCTGCTAGCAAAACCGCCGGGTTGAGGGAAGGGTTCAGACTGTGCCTGGGCCCTGTGGTCTCTTCCAGGTCAGTGTATGGCATTTCCTTCCCCTTGCCCCAGGCACCTGGGAGCATGTCTGCACGTGGAGAAAGACTTTCCCGTGGGAAGCCGGGTTTTGTCAAACGGGTCCCAGTGCTCTGCTCCTCTCTTTTCACTCCTGCTGTCAGAAGCCCAGGGAGGATGGGAGGGCTTAGAACATGGCTGGGCACTGTGGTTTCTTCCAGAGAAGTGGAGGGGATTTGCTTTACCTTGCCACAACCACTTGGGATAGTGTGTGCACCTCAGGAAAACTGTCTCCGTGGGAAGCCGGCTTTTTGCAACGGGGTCTCAGGGCCGTGTGCCTCGGCTGTCCCTCCGGCTCCCCAAAGCACAGGGACGAGGTGAGGGGCTTAGACCATGCCTGGGCAATGTTGTTTCTTACACCTGGGTGTGTGGCATTTTGTTGAGCTGGCTACCCCCACTTGGGATAGGTGTTCCACAGCAAGCACCTATTGTTCGTCGGAAGCCCTTTTTGACCCAGGGGTCTCCGGGCTGTGTTCGTTGGGGTTGAACTCCTGCTAGCAAAACCGCCGGGTTGAGGGAAGGGTTCAGACTGTGCCTGGGCCCTGTGGTCTCTTCCAGGTCAGTGTATGGCATTTCCTTCCCCTTGCCCCAGGCACCTGGGAGCATGTCTGCACGTGGAGAAAGACTTTCCCGTGGGAAGCCGGGTTTTGTCAAACGGGTCCCAGTGCTCTGCTCCTCTCTTTTCACTCCTGCTGCCAGAAGCCCAGGGAGGATGGGAGGGCTTAGAACATGGCTGGGCACTGTGGTTTCTTCCAGAGAAGTGGAGGGCATTTGCTTTACCTTGCCACAACCACTTGGGATAGGGTCTGCACCTCAGGAAAACTGTCTCCGTGGGAAGCCGGCTTTTTGCAAAGGGGTCTCAGGGCCGTGTGCCTCGGCTGTCCCTCCGGCTCCCCAAAGCACAGGGACGAGGTGAGGGGCTTAGACCATGCCTGGGCAATGTTGTTTCTTACACCTGGGTGTGTGGCATTTTGTTGAGCTGCCTACCCCCACTTGGGATAGGTGTTCCACAGCAAGCACCTATTGTTCGTCGGAAGCCGTTTTTGCCCCAGGGGTCTCCGGGCTGTGTTCGTTGGGGTTGAACTCCTGCTAGCAAAACCGCCGGGTTGAGGGAAGGGTTCAGACTGTGCCTGGGCCCTGTGGTCTCTTCCAGGTCAGTGTATGGCATTTCCTTCCCCTTGCCCCAGGCACCTGGGAGCATGTCTGCACGTGGAGAAAGACTTTCCCGTGGGAAGCCGGGTTTTGTCAAACGGGTCCCCGTGCTCTGCTCCTCTCTTTTCACTCATGCTGTCAGAAGCCCAGGGAGGATGGGAGGGCTTAGAACATGGCTGGGCACTGTGGTTTCTTCCAGAGAAGTGGAGGGCATTTGCTTTACCTTGCCACAACCACTTGGGATAGGGTGTGCACCTCAGGAAAACTGTTTCCGTGGGAAGCCGGCTTTTTCAAAGGGGTCTCAGGGCCGTGTGCCTCGGCTGTCCCTCCGGCTCCCAAAGCACAGGGACGAGGTGAGGGGCTTAGACCATGCCTGGGCAATGTTGTTTCTTACACCTGGGTGTGTGGCATTTTGTTGAGCTGGCTACCCCCACTTGGGATAGGTGTTCCCCAGCAAGCACCTATTGTTCGTCGGAAGCCGTTTTTGACCCAGGGGTCTCCGGGCTGTGTTCGTTGGGGTTGAACTCCTGCTAGCAAAACCGCCGGGTTGAGGGAAGGGTTCAGACTGTGCCTGGGCCCTGTGGTCTCTTCCAGGTCAGTGTATGGCATTTCCTTCCCCTTGCCCCAGGCACCTGGGAGCATGTCTGCACGTGGAGAAAGACTTTCCCGTGGGAAGCCGGGTTTTGTCAAACGGGTCCCAGTGCTCTGCTCCTCTCTTTTCACTCCTGCTGCCAGAAGCCCAGGGAGGATGGGAGGGCTTAGAACATGGCTGGGCACTGTGGTTTCTTCCAGAGAAGTGGAGGGGATTTGCTTTACCTTGCCACAACCACTTGGGATAGTGTGTGCACCTCAGGAAAACTGTCTCCGTGGGAAGCCGGCTTTTTGCAACGGGGTTTCAGGGCCGTGTGCCTCGGCTGTCCCTCCGGCTCCCCAAAGCACAGGGACGAGGTGAGGGGCTTAGACCATGCCTGGGCAATGTTGTTTCTTACACCTGGGTGTGTGGCATTTTGTTGAGCTGGCTACCCCCACTTGGGATAGGTGTTCCACAGCAAGCACCTATTGTTCGTCGGAAGCCGTTTTTGCTCCAGGGGTCTCCGGGCTGTGTTCGTTGGGGTTGAACTCCTGCTAGCAAAACCGCCGGGTTGAGGGAAGGCTTCAGACTGTGCCTGGGCCCTGTGGTCTCTTCCAGGTCAGTGTATGGCATTTCCTTCCCCTTGCCACAGGCACCTGGGAGCATGTCTGCACGTGGAGAAAGACTTTCCCGTGGGAAGCCGGGTTTTGTCAAACGGGTCCCAGTGCTCTGCTCCTCTCTTTTCACTCCTGCTGCCAGAAGCCCAGGGAGGATGGGAGGGCTTAGAACATGGCTGGGCACTGTGGTTTCTTCCAGAGAAGTGGAGGGCATTTGCTTTACCTTGCCACAACCACTTGGGATAGGGTCTGCACCTCAGGAAAACTGTCTCCGTGGGAAGCCGGCTTTTTGCAAAGGGGTCTCAGGGCCGTGTGCCTCGGCTGTCCCTCCGGCTCCCCAAAGCACAGGGACGAGGTGAGGGGCTTAGACCATGCCTGGGCAATTTTGTTTCTTACACCTGGGTGTGTGGCATTTTGTTGAGCTGGCTACCCGCACTTGGGATAGGTGTTCCAAAGCAAGCACCTATTGTTCGTCGGAAGCCGTTTTTGCCCCAGGGGTCTCCGGGCTGTGTTCGTTGGGGTTGAACTCCTGCTAGCAAAACCGCCGGGTTGAGGGAAGGGTTCAGACTGTGCCTGGGCCCTGTGGTCTCTTCCAGGTCAGTGTATGGCATTTCCTTCCCCTTGCCCCAGGCACCTGGGAGCATGTCTGTACGTGGAGAAAGACTTTCCCGTGGGAAGCTGGGTTTTGTCAAACGGGTCCCCGTGCTCTGCTCCTCTCTTTTCACTCATGCTGTCAGAAGCCCAGGGAGGATGGGAGGGCTTAGAACATGGCTGGGCACTGTGGTTTCTTCCAGAGAAGTGGAGGGCATTTGCTTTACCTTGCCACAACCACTTGGGATAGGGTGTGCACCTCAGGAAAACTGTCTCCGTGGGAAGCCGGCTTTTTGCAAAGGGGTCTCAGGGCCGTGTGCCTCGGCTGTCCCTCCGGCTCCCCAAAGCACAGGGACGAGGTGAGGGGCTTAGACCATGCCTGGGCAATGTTGTTTCTTACACCTGGGTGTGTGGAATTTTGTTGAGCTGGCTACCTCCACTTGGGATAGGTGTTCCACAGCAAGCACCTATTGTTCGTCGGAAGCCGTTTTTGCCCCAGGGGTCTCCGGGCTGTGTTCGTTGGGGTTGAACTCCTGCTAGCAAAACCGCCGGGTTGAGGGAAGGGTTCAGACTGGGCCTGGGCCCTGTGGTCTCTTCCAGGTCAGTGTATGGCATTTCCTTCCCCTTGCCACAGGCACCTGGGAGCATGTCTGCACGTGGAGAAAGACTTTCCCGTGGGAAGCCGGGTTTTGTCAAACGGGTCCCAGTGCTCTGCTCCTCTCTTTTCACTCCTGCTGCCAGAAGCACAGGGAGGATGGGAGGGCTTAGAACATGGCTGGGCACTGTGGTTTCTTCCAGAGAAGTGGAGGGCATTTGCTTTACCTTGCCACAACCACTTGGGATAGGGTCTGCACCTCAGGAAAACTGTCTCCGTGGGAAGCCGGCTTTTTGCAAAGGGGTCTCAGGGCCGTGTGCCTCGGCTGTCCCTCCGGCTCCCCAAAGCACAGGGACGAGGTGAGGGGCTTAGACCATGACTGGGCAATGTTGTTTCTTACACCTGGGTGTGTGGCATTTTGTTGAGCTGGCTACCCCCACTTGGGATAGGTGTTCCACAGCAAGCACCTATTGTTCGTCGGAAGCCGTTTTTGCCCCAGGGGTCTCCGGGCTGTGTTCGTTGGGGTTGAACTCCTGCTAGCAAACCCGCCGGGTTGAGGGAAGTGTTCAGACTGTGCCTGGGCCCTGTGGTCTCTTCCAGGTCAGTGTATGGCATTTCCTTCCCCTTGCCACAGGCACCTGGGAGCATGTCTGCACGTGGAGAAAGACTTTCCCGTGGGAAGCCGGGTTTTGTCAAACGGGTCCCCGTTCTCTGCTCCTCTCTTTTCACTCATGCTGTCAGAAGCCCAGGGAGGATGGGAGGGCTTAGAACATGGCTGGGCACTGTGGTTTCTTCCAGAGAAGTGGAGGGCATTTGCTTTACCTTGCCACAACCACTTGGGATAGGGTGTGCACCTCAGGAAAACTGTCTCCGTGGGAAGGGGGCTTTTTGCAAAGGGTCTCAGGGCCATGGGACTCGGGTGTCCCTCCGGCTCCCCAAAGCACAGGGACGAGGTGAGGGGCTTAGACCATGCCTGGGCAATGTTGTTTCTTACACCTGGGTGTGTGGCATTTTGTTGAGCTGGCTACCCCCACTTGGGATTGGTTTTCCACAGCAAGCGCATATTGTTCGTCGGAAGCCGTTTTTGCCCCAGGGGTCTCCGGGCTGTGTTCGTTGGGGTTGAACTCCTGCTAGCAAAACCGCCGGGTTGAGGGAAGGGTTCAGACTGTGCCTGGGCCCTGTGGTCTCTTCCAGGTCAGTGTATGGCATTTCCTTCCCCTTGCCCCAGGCACCTGGGAGCATGTCTGCACGTGGAGAAAGACTTTCCCGTGGGAAGCCGGGTTTTGTCAAACGGGTCCCAGTGCTCTGCTCCTCTCTTTTCACTCCTGCTGTCAGAAGCCCAGGGAGGATGGGAGGGCTTAGAACATGGCTGGGCACTGTGGTTTCTTCCAGAGAAGTGGAGGGGATTTGCTTTACCTTGCCACAACCACTTGGGATAGTGTGTGCACCTCAGGAAAACTGTCTCCGTGGGAAGCCGGCTTTTTGCAACGGGGTCTCAGGGCCGTGTGCCTCGGCTGTCCCTCCGGCTCCCCAAAGCACAGGGACGAGGTGAGGGGCTTAGACCATGCCTGGGCAATGTTGTTTCTTACACCTGGGTGTGTGGCATTTTGTTGAGCTGGCTACCCCCACTTGGGATAGGTGTTCCACAGCAAGCACCTATTGTTCGTCGGAAGCCCTTTTTGACCCAGGGGTCTCCGGGCTGTGTTCGTTGGGGTTGAACTCCTGCTAGCAAAACCGCCGGGTTGAGGGAAGGGTTCAGACTGTGCCTGGGCCCTGTGGTCTCTTCCAGGTCAGTGTATGGCATTTCCTTCCCCTTGCCCCAGGCACCTGGGAGCATGTCTGCACGTGGAGAAAGACTTTCCCGTGGGAAGCCGGGTTTTGTCAAACGGGTCCCAGTGCTCTGCTCCTCTCTTTTCACTCCTGCTGCCAGAAGCCCAGGGAGGATGGGAGGGCTTAGAACATGGCTGGGCACTGTGGTTTCTTCCAGAGAAGTGGAGGGCATTTGCTTTACCTTGCCACAACCACTTGGGATAGGGTCTGCACCTCAGGAAAACTGTCTCCGTGGGAAGCCGGCTTTTTGCAAAGGGGTCTCAGGGCCGTGTGCCTCGGCTGTCCCTCCGGCTCCCCAAAGCACAGGGACGAGGTGAGGGGCTTAGACCATGCCTGGGCAATGTTGTTTCTTACACCTGGGTGTGTGGCATTTTGTTGAGCTGCCTACCCCCACTTGGGATAGGTGTTCCACAGCAAGCACCTATTGTTCGTCGGAAGCCGTTTTTGCCCCAGGGGTCTCCGGGCTGTGTTCGTTGGGGTTGAACTCCTGCTAGCAAAACCGCCGGGTTGAGGGAAGGGTTCAGACTGTGCCTGGGCCCTGTGGTCTCTTCCAGGTCAGTGTATGGCATTTCCTTCCCCTTGCCCCAGGCACCTGGGAGCATGTCTGCACGTGGAGAAAGACTTTCCCGTGGGAAGCCGGGTTTTGTCAAACGGGTCCCCGTGCTCTGCTCCTCTCTTTTCACTCATGCTGTCAGAAGCCCAGGGAGGATGGGAGGGCTTAGAACATGGCTGGGCACTGTGGTTTCTTCCAGAGAAGTGGAGGGCATTTGCTTTACCTTGCCACAACCACTTGGGATAGGGTGTGCACCTCAGGAAAACTGTTTCCGTGGGAAGCCGGCTTTTTCAAAGGGGTCTCAGGGCCGTGTGCCTCGGCTGTCCCTCCGGCTCCCAAAGCACAGGGACGAGGTGAGGGGCTTAGACCATGCCTGGGCAATGTTGTTTCTTACACCTGGGTGTGTGGCATTTTGTTGAGCTGGCTACCCCCACTTGGGATAGGTGTTCCCCAGCAAGCACCTATTGTTCGTCGGAAGCCGTTTTTGACCCAGGGGTCTCCGGGCTGTGTTCGTTGGGGTTGAACTCCTGCTAGCAAAACCGCCGGGTTGAGGGAAGGGTTCAGACTGTGCCTGGGCCCTGTGGTCTCTTCCAGGTCAGTGTATGGCATTTCCTTCCCCTTGCCCCAGGCACCTGGGAGCATGTCTGCACGTGGAGAAAGACTTTCCCGTGGGAAGCCGGGTTTTGTCAAACGGGTCCCAGTGCTCTGCTCCTCTCTTTTCACTCCTGCTGCCAGAAGCCCAGGGAGGATGGGAGGGCTTAGAACATGGCTGGGCACTGTGGTTTCTTCCAGAGAAGTGGAGGGGATTTGCTTTACCTTGCCACAACCACTTGGGATAGTGTGTGCACCTCAGGAAAACTGTCTCCGTGGGAAGCCGGCTTTTTGCAACGGGGTTTCAGGGCCGTGTGCCTCGGCTGTCCCTCCGGCTCCCCAAAGCACAGGGACGAGGTGAGGGGCTTAGACCATGCCTGGGCAATGTTGTTTCTTACACCTGGGTGTGTGGCATTTTGTTGAGCTGGCTACCCCCACTTGGGATAGGTGTTCCACAGCAAGCACCTATTGTTCGTCGGAAGCCGTTTTTGCTCCAGGGGTCTCCGGGCTGTGTTCGTTGGGGTTGAACTCCTGCTAGCAAAACCGCCGGGTTGAGGGAAGGCTTCAGACTGTGCCTGGGCCCTGTGGTCTCTTCCAGGTCAGTGTATGGCATTTCCTTCCCCTTGCCACAGGCACCTGGGAGCATGTCTGCACGTGGAGAAAGACTTTCCCGTGGGAAGCCGGGTTTTGTCAAACGGGTCCCAGTGCTCTGCTCCTCTCTTTTCACTCCTGCTGCCAGAAGCCCAGGGAGGATGGGAGGGCTTAGAACATGGCTGGGCACTGTGGTTTCTTCCAGAGAAGTGGAGGGCATTTGCTTTACCTTGCCACAACCACTTGGGATAGGGTCTGCACCTCAGGAAAACTGTCTCCGTGGGAAGCCGGCTTTTTGCAAAGGGGTCTCAGGGCCGTGTGCCTCGGCTGTCCCTCCGGCTCCCCAAAGCACAGGGACGAGGTGAGGGGCTTAGACCATGCCTGGGCAATTTTGTTTCTTACACCTGGGTGTGTGGCATTTTGTTGAGCTGGCTACCCGCACTTGGGATAGGTGTTCCAAAGCAAGCACCTATTGTTCGTCGGAAGCCGTTTTTGCCCCAGGGGTCTCCGGGCTGTGTTCGTTGGGGTTGAACTCCTGCTAGCAAAACCGCCGGGTTGAGGGAAGGGTTCAGACTGTGCCTGGGCCCTGTGGTCTCTTCCAGGTCAGTGTATGGCATTTCCTTCCCCTTGCCCCAGGCACCTGGGAGCATGTCTGTACGTGGAGAAAGACTTTCCCGTGGGAAGCTGGGTTTTGTCAAACGGGTCCCCGTGCTCTGCTCCTCTCTTTTCACTCATGCTGTCAGAAGCCCAGGGAGGATGGGAGGGCTTAGAACATGGCTGGGCACTGTGGTTTCTTCCAGAGAAGTGGAGGGCATTTGCTTTACCTTGCCACAACCACTTGGGATAGGGTGTGCACCTCAGGAAAACTGTCTCCGTGGGAAGCCGGCTTTTTGCAAAGGGGTCTCAGGGCCGTGTGCCTCGGCTGTCCCTCCGGCTCCCCAAAGCACAGGGACGAGGTGAGGGGCTTAGACCATGCCTGGGCAATGTTGTTTCTTACACCTGGGTGTGTGGAATTTTGTTGAGCTGGCTACCTCCACTTGGGATAGGTGTTCCACAGCAAGCACCTATTGTTCGTCGGAAGCCGTTTTTGCCCCAGGGGTCTCCGGGCTGTGTTCGTTGGGGTTGAACTCCTGCTAGCAAAACCGCCGGGTTGAGGGAAGGGTTCAGACTGGGCCTGGGCCCTGTGGTCTCTTCCAGGTCAGTGTATGGCATTTCCTTCCCCTTGCCACAGGCACCTGGGAGCATGTCTGCACGTGGAGAAAGACTTTCCCGTGGGAAGCCGGGTTTTGTCAAACGGGTCCCAGTGCTCTGCTCCTCTCTTTTCACTCCTGCTGCCAGAAGCACAGGGAGGATGGGAGGGCTTAGAACATGGCTGGGCACTGTGGTTTCTTCCAGAGAAGTGGAGGGCATTTGCTTTACCTTGCCACAACCACTTGGGATAGGGTCTGCACCTCAGGAAAACTGTCTCCGTGGGAAGCCGGCTTTTTGCAAAGGGGTCTCAGGGCCGTGTGCCTCGGCTGTCCCTCCGGCTCCCCAAAGCACAGGGACGAGGTGAGGGGCTTAGACCATGACTGGGCAATGTTGTTTCTTACACCTGGGTGTGTGGCATTTTGTTGAGCTGGCTACCCCCACTTGGGATAGGTGTTCCACAGCAAGCACCTATTGTTCGTCGGAAGCCGTTTTTGCCCCAGGGGTCTCCGGGCTGTGTTCGTTGGGGTTGAACTCCTGCTAGCAAACCCGCCGGGTTGAGGGAAGTGTTCAGACTGTGCCTGGGCCCTGTGGTCTCTTCCAGGTCAGTGTATGGCATTTCCTTCCCCTTGCCACAGGCACCTGGGAGCATGTCTGCACGTGGAGAAAGACTTTCCCGTGGGAAGCCGGGTTTTGTCAAACGGGTCCCCGTTCTCTGCTCCTCTCTTTTCACTCATGCTGTCAGAAGCCCAGGGAGGATGGGAGGGCTTAGAACATGGCTGGGCACTGTGGTTTCTTCCAGAGAAGTGGAGGGCATTTGCTTTACCTTGCCACAACCACTTGGGATAGGGTGTGCACCTCAGGAAAACTGTCTCCGTGGGAAGGGGGCTTTTTGCAAAGGGTCTCAGGGCCATGGGACTCGGGTGTCCCTCCGGCTCCCCAAAGCACAGGGACGAGGTGAGGGGCTTAGACCATGCCTGGGCAATGTTGTTTCTTACACCTGGGTGTGTGGCATTTTGTTGAGCTGGCTACCCCCACTTGGGATTGGTTTTCCACAGCAAGCGCATATTGTTCGTCGTAAGCCGTTTTTGCCTCAGGGGTCTCTGGGCTGTGTTCGTTGGGGTTGAACTCCTGCTAGCAAAACCGCCGGGTTGAGGGAAGGGTTCAGACTGTGCCTGGGCCCTGTGGTCTCTTCCAGGTCAGTGTATGGCATTTCCTTCCCCTTGCCACAGGCACCTGGGAGCATGTCTGCACGTGGAGAAAGACTTTCCCGTGGGAAGCCGGGTTTTGTCAAACGGGTTCCCGTGCTCTGCTCCTCTCTTTTCACTCCTGCTGCCAGAAGCCCAGGGAGGATGGGAGGGCTTAGAACATGGCTGGGCACTGTGGTTTCTTCCAGAGAAGTGGAGGGCATTTGCTTTACCTTGCCACAACCACTTGGGATAGGGTGTGCACCTCAGGAAACTGTCTCCGTGGGAAGCCGGCTTTTTGCAAAGGGGTCTCAGGGCCGTGTGCCTCGGCTGTCCCTCCGGCTCCCCAAAGCACAGGGACGGGGTGAGGGGCTTAGACCATGCCTGGGCAATGTTGTTTCTTACACCTGGGTGTGTGGCATTTTGTTGAGCTGGCTACCCCCACTTGGGATAGGTGTTCCACAGCAAGCACCTATTGTTCGTCGGAAGCCGTTTTTGCCCCAGGGTCTCCAGGCTGTGTTCGTTGGGGTTGAACTCCTGCTAGCAAAACCGCCGGGTTGAGGGAAGGGTTCAGACTGTGCCTGGGCCCTGTGGTCTCTTCCAGGTCAGTGTATGGCATTTCCTTCCCCTTGCCACAGGCACCTGGGAGCATGTCTGCACGTGGAGAAAGACTTTCCGTGGGAAGCCGGGTTTTGTCAAACGGGTCCCAGTGCTCTGCTCCTCTCTTTTCACTCCTGCTGCCAGAAGCCCAGGGAGGATGGGAGGGCTTAGAACATGGCTGGGCACTGTGGTTTCTTCCAGAGAAGTGGAGGGCATTTGCTTTACCTTGCCACAACCACTTGGGATAGGGTCTGCACCTCAGGAAAACTGTCTCCGTGGGAAGCCGGCTTTTTGCAAAGGATTCTCAGGGCCGTGTGCCTCGGCTGTCCCTCCGGCTCCCCAAAGCACAGGGACGAGTTGAGGGGCTTAGACCATGCCTGGGCAATGTTGTTTCTTACACCTGGGTGTGTGGCATTTTGTTGAGCTGGCTACCCCCACTTGGGATAGGTGTTCCACAGCAAGCACCTATTGTTCGTCGGAAGCCGTTTTTGCCCCAGGGGTCTCCGGGCTGTGTTCGTTGGGGTTGAACTCCTGCTAGCAAAACCGCCGGGTTGAGGGAAGGGTTCAGACTGTGCCTGGGCCCTGTGGTCTCTTCCAGGTCAGTGTATGGCATTTCCTTCCCCTTGCCACAGGCACCTGGGAGCATGTCTGCACGTGGAGAAAGACTTTCCCGTGGGAAGCCGGGTTTTGTCAAACGGGTCCCAGTGCTCTGCTCCTCTCTTTTCACTCCTGCTGTCAGAAGCCCAGGGAGGATGGGAGGGCTTAGAACATGGCTGGGCACTGTGGTTTCTTCCAGAGAAGTGGAGGGCATTTGCTTTACCTTGCCACAACCACTTGGGATAGGGTCTGCACCTCAGGAAAACTGTCTCTGTGGGAAGCCGGCTTTTTGCAAAGGGGTCTCAGGGCCGTGTGCCTCGGCTGACCCTCCGGCTCCCCAAAGCACAGGGACGAGGTGAGGGGCTTAGACCATGCCTGGGCAATGTTGTTTCTTACACCTGGGTGTGTGGCATTTTGTTGAGCTGCCTACCCCCACTTGGGATAGGTGTTCCACAGCAAGCACCTATTGTTCGTCGGAAGCCGTTTTTGCCCCAGGGGTCTCCGGGCTGTGTTCGTTGGGGTTGAACTCCTGCTAGCAAAACCGCCGGGTTGAGGGAAGGGTTCAGACTGTGCCTGGGCCCTGTGGTCTCTTCCAGGTCAGTGTATGGCATTTCCTTCCCCTTGCCCCAGGCACCTGGGAGCATGTCTGCACGTGGAGAAAGACTTTCCCGTGGGAAGCTGGGTTTTGTCAAACGGGTCCCCGTGCTCTGCTCCTCTCTTTTCACTCATGCTGTCAGAAGCCCAGGGAGGATGGGAGGGCTTAGAACATGGCTGGGCACTGTGGTTTCTTCCAGAGAAGTGGAGGGCATTTGCTTTACCTTGCCACAACCACTTGGGATAGGGTGTGCACCTCAGGAAAACTGTCTCCGTGGGAAGCCGGCTTTTTGCAACGGGGTCTCAGGGCCGTGTGCCTCGGCTGTCCCTCCGGCTCCCCAAAGCACAGGGACGAGGTGAGGGGCTTAGACCATGCCTGGGCAATGTTGTTTCTTACACCTGGGTGTGTGGCATTTTGTTGAGCTGGCTACCCCCACTTGGGATAGGTGTTCCACAGCAAGCACCTATTGTTCGTCGGAAGACGTTTTTGACCCAGGGGTCTCCGGGCTGTGTTCGTTGGGGTTGAACTCCTGCTAGCAAAACCGCCGGGTTGAGGGAAGGGTTCAGACTGTGCCTCGGCCCTGTGGTCTCTTCCAGGTCAGTGTATGGCATTTCCTTCCCCTTGCCACAGGCACCTGGGAGCATGTCTGCACGTGGAGAAAGACTTTCCCGTGGGAAGCCGGGTTTTGTCAAACGGGTCCCCGTTCTCTGCTCCTCTCTTTTCACTCATGCTGTCAGAAGCCCAGGGAGGATGGGAGGGCTTAGAACATGGCTGGGCACTGTGGTTTCTTCCAGAGAAGTGGAGGGCATTTGCTTTACCTTGCCACAACCACTTGGGATAGGGTGTGCACCTCAGGAAAACTGTCTCCGTGGGAAGGGGGCTTTTTGCAAAGGGGTCTCAGGGCCATGGGACTCGGGTGTCCCTCCGGCTCCCCAAAGCACAGGGACGAGGTGAGGGGCTTAGACCATGCCTGGGCAATGTTGTTTCTTACACCTGGGTGTGTGGCATTTTGTTGAGCTGGCTACCCCCACTTGGGATTGGTTTTCCACAGCAAGCGCATATTGTTCGTCGTAAGCCGTTTTTGCCTCAGGGGTCTCTGGGCTGTGTTCGTTGGGGTTGAACTCCTGCTAGCAAAACCGCCGGGTTGAGGGAAGGGTTCAGACTGTGCCTGGGCCCTGTGGTCTCTTCCAGGTCAGTGTATGGCATTTCCTTCCCCTTGCCACAGGCACCTGGGAGCATGTCTGCACGTGGAGAAAGACTTTCCCGTGGGAAGCCGGGTTTTGTCAAACGGGTTCCCGTGCTCTGCTCCTCTCTTTTCACTCCTGCTGCCAGAAGCCCAGGGAGGATGGGAGGGCTTAGAACATGGCTGAGCACTGTGGTTTCTTCCAGAGAAGTGGAGGGCATTTGCTTTACCTTGCCACAACCACTTGGGATAGGGTGTGCACCTCAGGAAAACTGTCTCCGTGGGAAGCCGGCTTTTTGCAAAGGGGTCTCAGGGCCGTGTGCCTCGGCTGTCCCTCCGGCTCCCCAAAGCACAGGGACGGGGTGAGGGGCTTAGACCATGCCTGGGCAATGTTGTTTCTTACACCTGGGTGTGTGGCATTTTGTTGAGCTGGCTACCCCCACTTGGGATAGGTGTTCCACAGCAAGCACCTATTGTTCGTCGGAAGCCGTTTTTGCCCCAGGGGTCTCCGGGCTGTGTTCGTTGGGGTTGAACTCCTGCTAGCAAAACCGCCGGGTTGAGGGAAGGGTTCAGACTGTGCCTGGGCCCTGTGGTCTCTTCCAGGTCAGTGTATGGCATTTCCTTCCCCTTGCCCCAGGCACCTGGGAGCATGTCTGCACGTGGAGAAAGAATTTCCCGTGGGAAGCCGGGTTTTGTCAAACGGGTCCCAGTGCTCTGCTCCTCTCTTTTCACTCCTGCTGTCAGAAGCCCAGGGAGGATGGGAGGGCTTAGAACATGGCTGGGCACTGTGGTTTCTTCCAGAGAAGTGGAGGGCATTTGCTTTACCTTGCCACAACCACTTGGGATAGGGTCTGCACCTCAGGAAAACTGTTTCCGTGGGAAGCCGGCTTTTTGCAAAGGGGTCTCAGGGCCGTGGGACTCGGGTGTCCCTCCGGCTCCCCAAAGCACAGGGACGAGGTGAGGGGCTTAGACCATGCCTGGGCAATGTTGTTTCTTACACCTGGGTGTGTGGCATTTTGTTGAGCTGCCTACCCCCACTTGGGATTGGTTTTCCACAGCAAGCGCATATTGTTCGTCGGAAGCCGTTTTTGCCTCAGGGGTCTCCGGGCTGTGTTCCTTGGGGTTGAACTCCTGCTAGCAAAACCGCCGGGTTGACGGAACGGTTCAGACTGTGCCTTGGCCCTGTGGTCTCTTCCAGGTCAGTGTATGGCATTTCCTTCCCCTTGCCACAGGCACCTGGGAGCATGTCTGCACGTGGAGAAAGACTTTCCCGTGGGAAGCCGGTTTTTGTCAAACGGGTCCCAGTGCTCTGCTCCTCTCTTTTCACTCCTGCTGCCAGAAGCCCAGGGAGGATGGGAGGGCTTAGAACATGGCTGGGCACTGTGGTTTCTTCCAGAGAAGTGGAGGGCATTTGCTTTACCTTGCCACAACCACTTGGGATAGGGTCTGCACCTCAGGAAAACTGTCTCCGTGGGAAGCCGGCTTTTTGCAAAGGGGTCTCAGGGCCGTGTGCCTCGGCTGTCCGTCCGGCTCCCCAAAGCACAGGGACGAGGTGAGGGGCTTAGACCATGCCTGGGCAATGTTGTTTCTTACACCTGGGTGTGTGGCATTTTGTTGAGCTGGCTACCCCCACTTGGGATAGGTGTTCCCCAGCAAGCACCTATTGTTCGTCGGAAGCCATTTTTGACCCAGGGGTCTCCGGGCTGTGTTCGTTGGGGTTGAACTCCTGCTAGCAAAACCGCCGGGTTGAGGGAAGGGTTCAGACTGTGCCTGGGCCTTGTGGTCTCTTCCAGGTCAGTGTATGGCATTTCCTTCCCCTTGCCCCAGGCACCTGGGAGCATGTCTGCACGTGGAGAAAGACTTTCCCGTGGGAAGCCGGGTTTTGTCAAACGGGTCCCAGTGCTCTGCTCCTCTCTTTTCACTCCTGCTGCCAGAAGCCCAGGGAGGATGGGAGGGCTTAGAACATGGCTGAGCACTGTGGTTTCTTCCAGAGAAGTGGAGGGCATTTGCTTTACCTTGCCACAACCACTTGGGATAGGGTGTGCACCTCAGGAAAACTGTCTCCGTGGGAAGCCGGCTTTTTGCAAAGGGGTCTCAGGGCCGTGTGTCTCGGCTGTCCCTCCGGCTCCCCAAAGCACAGGGACGAGGTGAGGGGCTTAGACCATGCCTGGGCAATGTTGTTTCTTACACCTGGGTGTGTGGCATTTTGTTGAGCTGGCTACCCCCACTTGGGATAGGTGTTCCACAGCAAGCACCTATTGTTCGTCGGAAGACGTTTTTGACCCAGGGGTCTCCGGGCTGTGTTCGTTGGGGTTGAACTCCTGCTAGCAAAACCGCCGGGTTGAGGGAAGGGTTCAGACTGTGCCTCGGCCCTGTGGTCTCTTCCAGGTCAGTGTATGGCATTTCCTTCCCCTTGCCACAGGCACCTGGGAGCATGTCTGCACGTGGAGAAAGACTTTCCCGTGGGAAGCCGGGTTTTGTCAAACGGGTCCCCGTTCTCTGCTCCTCTCTTTTCACTCATGCTGTCAGAAGCCCAGGGAGGATGGGAGGGCTTAGAACATGGCTGGGCACTGTGGTTTCTTCCAGAGAAGTGGAGGGCATTTGCTTTACCTTGCCACAACCACTTGGGATAGGGTGTGCACCTCAGGAAAACTCTCTCCGTGGGAAGGGGGCTTTTTGCAAAGGGGTCTCAGGGCCATGGGACTCGGGTGTCCCTCCGGCTCCCCAAAGCACAGGGACGAGGTGAGGGGCTTAGACCATGCCTGGGCAATGTTGTTTCTTACACCTGGGTGTGTGGCATTTTGTTGAGCTGGCTACCCCCACTTGGGATTGGTTTTCCACAGCAAGCGCATATTGTTCGTCGTAAGCCGTTTTTGCCTCAGGGGTCTCTGGGCTGTGTTCGTTGGGGTTGAACTCCTGCTAGCAAAACCGCCGGGTTGAGGGAAGGGTTCAGACTGTGCCTGGGCCCTGTGGTCTCTTCCAGGTCAGTGTATGGCATTTCCTTCCCCTTGCCACAGGCACCTGGGAGCATGTCTGCACGTGGAGAAAGACTTTCCCGTGGGAAGCCGGGTTTTGTCAAACGGGTTCCCGTGCTCTGCTCCTCTCTTTTCACTCCTGCTGCCAGAAGCCCAGGGAGGATGGGAGGGCTTAGAACATGGCTGAGCACTGTGGTTTCTTCCAGAGAAGTGGAGGGCATTTGCTTTACCTTGCCACAACCACTTGGGATAGGGTGTGCACCTCAGGAAAACTGTCTCCGTGGGAAGCCGGCTTTTTGCAAAGGGGTCTCAGGGCCGTGTGCCTCGGCTGTCCCTCCGGCTCCCCAAAGCACAGGGACGGGGTGAGGGGCTTAGACCATGCCTGGGCAATGTTGTTTCTTACACCTGGGTGTGTGGCATTTTGTTGAGCTGGCTACCCCCACTTGGGATAGGTGTTCCACAGCAAGCACCTATTGTTCGTCGGAAGCCGTTTTTGCCCCAGGGGTCTCCGGGCTGTGTTCGTTGGGGTTGAACTCCTGCTAGCAAAACCGCCGGGTTGAGGGAAGGGTTCAGACTGTGCCTGGGCCCTGTGGTCTCTTCCAGGTCAGTGTATGGCATTTCCTTCCCCTTGCCCCAGGCACCTGGGAGCATGTCTGCACGTGGAGAAAGAATTTCCCGTGGGAAGCCGGGTTTTGTCAAACGGGTCCCAGTGCTCTGCTCCTCTCTTTTCACTCCTGCTGTCAGAAGCCCAGGGAGGATGGGAGGGCTTAGAACATGGCTGGGCACTGTGGTTTCTTCCAGAGAAGTGGAGGGCATTTGCTTTACCTTGCCACAACCACTTGGGATAGGGTCTGCACCTCAGGAAAACTGTGTCCGTGGGAAGCCGGCTTTTTGCAAAGGGGTCTCAGGGCCGTGGGACTCGGGTGTCCCTCCGGCTCCCCAAAGCACAGGGACGAGGTGAGGGGCTTAGACCATGCCTGGGCAATGTTGTTTCTTACACCTGGGTGTGTGGCATTTTGTTGAGCTGCCTACCCCCACTTGGGATTGGTTTTCCACAGCAAGCGCATATTGTTCGTCGGAAGCCGTTTTTGCCTCAGGGGTCTCCGGGCTGTGTTCCTTGGGGTTGAACTCCTGCTAGCAAAACCGCCGGGTTGACGGAACGGTTCAGACTGTGCCTTGGCCCTGTGGTCTCTTCCAGGTCAGTGTATGGCATTTCCTTCCCCTTGCCACAGGCACCTGGGAGCATGTCTGCACGTGGAGAAAGACTTTCCCGTGGGAAGCCGGTTTTTGTCAAACGGGTCCCAGTGCTCTGCTCCTCTCTTTTCACTCCTGCTGCCAGAAGCCCAGGGAGGATGGGAGGGCTTAGAACATGGCTGGGCACTGTGGTTTCTTCCAGAGAAGTGGAGGGCATTTGCTTTACCTTGCCACAACCACTTGGGATAGGGTCTGCACCTCAGGAAAACTGTCTCCGTGGGAAGCCGGCTTTTTGCAAAGGGGTCTCAGGGCCGTGTGCCTCGGCTGTCCGTCCGGCTCCCCAAAGCACAGGGACGAGGTGAGGGGCTTAGACCATGCCTGGGCAATGTTGTTTCTTACACCTGGGTGTGTGGCATTTTGTTGAGCTGGCTACCCCCACTTGGGATAGGTGTTCCCCAGCAAGCACCTATTGTTCGTCGGAAGCCATTTTTGACCCAGGGGTCTCCGGGCTGTGTTCGTTGGGGTTGAACTCCTGCTAGCAAAACCGCCGGGTTGAGGGAAGGGTTCAGACTGTGCCTGGGCCTTGTGGTCTCTTCCAGGTCAGTGTATGGCATTTCCTTCCCCTTGCCCCAGGCACCTGGGAGCATGTCTGCACGTGGAGAAAGACTTTCCCGTGGGAAGCCGGGTTTTGTCAAACGGGTCCCAGTGCTCTGCTCCTCTCTTTTCACTCCTGCTGCCAGAAGCCCAGGGAGGATGGGAGGGCTTAGAACATGGCTGAGCACTGTGGTTTCTTCCAGAGAAGTGGAGGGCATTTGCTTTACCTTGCCACAACCACTTGGGATAGGGTGTGCACCTCAGGAAAACTGTCTCCGTGGGAAGCCGGCTTTTTGCAAAGGGGTCTCAGGGCCGTGTGTCTCGGCTGTCCCTCCGGCTCCCCAAAGCACAGGGACGAGGTGAGGGGCTTAGACCATGCCTGGGCAATGTTGTTTCTTACACCTGGGTGTGTGGCATTTTGTTGAGCTGGCTACCCCCACTTGGGATAGGTGTTCCACAGCAAGCACCTATTGTTCGTCGGAAGCCGTTTTTGCCCCAGGGGTCTCCGGGCTGTGTTCGTTGGGGTTGAACTCCTGCTAGCCAACCCGCCGGGTTGAGGGAAGGGTTCAGACTGTGCCTGGGCCCTGTGGTCTCTTCCAGGTCAGTGTATGGCATTTCCTTCCCCTTGCCCCAGGCACCTGGGAGCATGTCTGCACGTGGAGAAAGACTTTCCCGTGGGAAGCCCGGTTTTGTCAAACGGGTCCCAGTGCTCTGCTCCTCTCTTTTCACTCCTGCTGTCAGAAGCCCAGGGAGGATGGGAGGGCTTAGAACATGGCTGGGCACTGTGGTTTCTTCCAGAGAACTGGAGGGCATTTGCTTTACCTTGCCACAACCACTTGGGATAGGGTCTGCACCTCAGGAAAACTGTCTCCGTGGGAAGCCGGCTTTTTGCAAAGGGGTCTCAGGGCCATGTGCCTCGGCTGTCCCTCCGGCTCCCCAAAGCACAGGGACGAGGTGAGGGGCTTAGACCATGCCTGGGCAATGTTGTTTCTTACACCTGGGTGTGTGGCATTTTGTTGAGCTGGCTACCCCCACTTGGGATAGGTGTTCCACAGCAAGCACCTATTGATCGTCGGAAGCCGTTTTTGCCCCAGGTGTCTCCGGGCTGTGTTCGTTGGGGTTGAACTCCTGCTAGCAAACCCGCCGGGTTGAGGGAAGTGTTCAGACTGTGCCTGGGCCCTGTGGTCTCTTCCAGGTCAGTGTATGGCATTTCCTTCCCCTTGCCCCAGGCACCTGGGAGCACGTCTGCACGTGGAGAAAGACTTTCCCGTGGGAAGCCGGGTTTTGTCAAACGGGTCCCAGTGCTCTGCTCCTCTCTTTTCACTCCTGCTGCCAGAAGCCCAGGGACGATGGGAGGGCTTAGAACATGGCTGGGCACTGTGGTTTCTTCCAGAGAAGTGGAGGGCATTTGCTTTACCTTGCCACAACCACTTGGGATAGGGTGTGCACCTCAGGAAAACTGTTTCCGTGGGAAGCCGGCTTTTTCAAAGGGGTCTCAGGGCCGTGTGCCTCGGCTGTCCCTCCGGCTCCCCAAAGCACAGGGACGAGGTGAGGGGCTTAGACCATGCCTGGGCAATGTTGTTTCTTACACCTGGGTGTGTGGCATTTTGTTGAGCTGGCTACCCCCACTTGGGATAGGTGTTCCACAGCAAGCACCTATTGTTCGTTGGAAGCCGTTTTTGCCCCAGGGGCCTCCGGGCTGTGTTCGTTGGGGTTGAACTCCTGCTAGCAAAACCGCCGGGTTGAGGGAAGGGTTCAGACTGTGCCTGGGCCCTGTGGTCTCTTCCAGGTCAGTGTATGGCATTTCCTTCCCCTTGCCCCAGGCACCTGGGAGCATGTCTGCACGTGGAGAAAGACTTTCCCGTGGGAAGCCAGGTTTTGTCAAACGGGTCCCCGTGCTCTGCTCCTCTCTTTTCACTCCTGCTTCCAGAAGCCCAGGGACGATGGGAGGGCTTAGAACATGGCTGGGCACTGTGGTTTCTTCCAGAGAAGTGGAGGGCTTTTGCTTTACCTTGCCACAACCACGTGGGATAGGGTGTGCACCTCAGGAAAACTGTCTCCGTGGGAAGCCGGCTTTTTGCAAAGGGGTCTCAGGGCCGTGTGCCTCGGCTGTCCCTCCGGCTCCCCAAAGCACAGGGACGAGGTGAGGGGCTTAGACCATGCCTGGGCAATGTTGTTTCTTACACCTGGGTGTGTGGCATTTTGTTGAGCTGGCTACCCCCACTTGGGATAGGTGTTCCACAGCAAGCACCTATTGTTCATCGGAAGCCGTTTTTGCCCCAGGGGTCTCCGGGCTGTGTTCGTTGGGGTTGAACTCCTGCTAGCAAAACCGCCGGATTGAGGGAAGGGTTCAGACTGTGCCTGGGCCCTGTGGTCTCTTCCAGGTCAGTGTATGGCATTTCCTTCCCCTTGCCCCAGGCACCTGGGAGCATGTCTGCACGTGGAGAAAGACTTTCCCGTGGGAAGCCGGGTTTTGTCAAACGGGTCCCAGTGCTCTGCTCCTCTCTTTTCACTCCTGCTGCCAGAAGCCCAGGGAGGATGGGAGGGCTTAGAACATGGCTGGGCACTATGGTTTCTTCCAGAGAAGTGGAGGGCATTTGCTTTACCTTGCCACAACCACTTGGGATAGGGTCTGCACCTCAGGAAAACTGTGTCCGTGGGAAGCCGGCTTTTTGCAAAGGGGTCTCAGGGCCGTGGGACTCGGGTGTCCCTCCGGCTCCCCAAAGCACAGGGACGAGGTGAGGGGCTTAGACCATGCCTGGGCAATGTTGTTTCTTACACCTGGGTGTGTGGCATTTTGTTGAGCTGCCTACCCCCACTTGGGATTGGTTTTCCACAGCAAGCGCATATTGTTCGTCGGAAGCCGTTTTTGCCTCAGGGGTCTCCGGGCTGTGTTCCTTGGGGTTGAACTCCTGCTAGCAAAACCGCCGGGTTGACGGAACGGTTCAGACTGTGCCTTGGCCCTGTGGTCTCTTCCAGGTCAGTGTATGGCATTTCCTTCCCCTTGCCACAGGCACCTGGGAGCATGTCTGCACGTGGAGAAAGACTTTCCCGTGGGAAGCCGGTTTTTGTCAAACGGGTCCCAGTGCTCTGCTCCTCTCTTTTCACTCCTGCTGCCAGAAGCCCAGGGAGGATGGGAGGGCTTAGAACATGGCTGGGCACTGTGGTTTCTTCCAGAGAAGTGGAGGGCATTTGCTTTACCTTGCCACAACCACTTGGGATAGGGTCTGCACCTCAGGAAAACTGTCTCCGTGGGAAGCCGGCTTTTTGCAAAGGGGTCTCAGGGCCGTGTGCCTCGGCTGTCCGTCCGGCTCCCCAAAGCACAGGGACGAGGTGAGGGGCTTAGACCATGCCTGGGCAATGTTGTTTCTTACACCTGGGTGTGTGGCATTTTGTTGAGCTGGCTACCCCCACTTGGGATAGGTGTTCCCCAGCAAGCACCTATTGTTCGTCGGAAGCCATTTTTGACCCAGGGGTCTCCGGGCTGTGTTCGTTGGGGTTGAACTCCTGCTAGCAAAACCGCCGGGTTGAGGGAAGGGTTTAGACTGTGCCTGGGCCCTGTGGTCTCTTCCAGGTCAGTGTATGGCATTTCCTTCCCCTTGCCACAGGCACCTGGGAGCATGTCTGCACGTGGAGAAAGACTTTCCCGTGGGAAGCCGGTTTTTGTCAAACGGGTCCCAGTGCTCTGCTCCTCTCTTTTCACTCCTGCTGCCAGAAGCCCAGGGAGGATGGGAGGGCTTAGAACATGGCTGGGCACTGTGGTTTCTTCCAGAGAAGTGGAGGGCATTTGCTTTACCTTGCCACAACCACTTGGGATAGGGTCTGCACCTCAGGAAAACTGTCTCCGTGGGAAGCCGGCTTTTTGCAAAGGGGTCTCAGGGCCGTGTGCCTCGGCTGTCCCTCCGGCTCCCCAAAGCACAGGGACGAGGTGAGGGGCTTAGACCATGCCTGGGCAATGTTGTTTCTTACACCTGGGTGTGTGGCATTTTGTTGAGCTGGCTACCCCCACTTGGGATAGGTGTTCCACAGCAAGCACCTATTGTTCGTCGGAAGCCGTTTTTGCACCAGGGGTCTCCGGGCTGTGTTCGTTGGGGTTGAACTCCTGCTAGCAAAACCGCAGGGTTGAGGGAAGGGTTCAGACTGTGCCTGGGCCCTGTGGTCTCTTCCAGGTCAGTGTATGGCATTTCCTTCCCCTTGCCCCAGGCATCTGGGAGCATGTCTGCACGTGGAGAAAGACTTTCCCGTGGGAAGCCGGGTTTTGTCAAACGGGTCCCAGTGCTCTGCTCCTCTCTTTTCACTCCTGCTGCCAGAAGCCCAGGGACGATGGGAGGGCTTAGAACATGGCTGGGCACTGTGGTTTCTTCCAGAGAAGTGGAGGGCATTTGCTTTACCTTGCCACAACCACTTGGGATAGGGTGTGCACCTCAGGAAAACTGTTTCCGTGGGAAGCCGGCTTTTTCAAAGGGGTCTCAGGGCCGTGTGCCTCGGCTGTCCCTCCGGCTCCCCAAAGCACAGGGACGAGGTGAGGGGCTTAGACCATGCCTGGGCAATGTTGTTTCTTACACCTGGGTGTGTGGCATTTTGTTGACCTGGCTACCCCCACTTGGGATAGGTGTTCCACAGCAAGCACCTATTGTTCGTCGGAATCCGTTTTTGCCCCAGGGGTCTCCGGGCTGTGTTCGTTGGGGTTGAACTCCTGCTAGCAAAACCGCCGGGTTGAGGGAAGGGTTCAGACTGTGCCTGGGCCCTGTGGTCTCTTCCAGGTCAGTGTATGGCATTTCCTTCCCCTTGCCACAGGCACCTGGGAGCATGTCTGCACGTGGAGAAAGACTTTCCCGTGGGAAGCCGGGTTTTGTCAAACGGGTCCCAGTGCTCTGCTCCTCTCTTTTCACTCCTGCTGCCAGAAGCCCAGGGACGATGGGAGGGTTTAGAACATGGCTGGGCACTGTGGTTTCTTCCAGAGAAGTGGAGGGCATTTGCTTTACCTTGCCACAACCACTTGGGATAGTGTGTGCACCTCAGGAAAACTGTTTCCGTGGGAAGCCGGCTTTTTCAAAGGGGTCTCAGGGCCGTGTGCCTCGGCTGTCCCTCCGGCTCCCCAAAGCACAGGGACGAGGTGAGGGGCTTAGACCATGCCTGGGCAATGTTGTTTCTTACACCTGGGTGTGTGGCATTTTGTTGAGCTGGCTACCCCCACTTGGGATAGGTGTTCCACAGCAAGCACCTATTGTTCGTCGGAATCCGTTTTTGCCCCAGGGGTCTCCGGGCTGTGTTCGTTGGGGTTGAACTCCTGCTAGCAAAACCGCCGGGTTGAGGGAAGGGTTCAGACTGTGCCTGGGCCCTGTGGTCTCTTCCAGGTCAGTGTATGGCATTTCCTTCCCCTTGCCCCAGGCACCTGGGAGCATGTCTGCACGTGGAGAAAGACTTTCCCGTGGGAAGCCGGGTTTTGTCAAACGGGTCCACGTGCTCTGCTCCTCTCTTTTCACTCCTGCTGCCAGAAGCCCAGGGAGGATGGGAGGGCTTAGAACATGGCTGGGCACTATGGTTTCTTCCAGAGAAGTGGAGGGCATTTGCTTTACCTTGCCACAACCACTTGGGATAGTGTGTGCACCTCAGGAAAACTGTTTCCGTGGGAAGCCGGCTTTTTCAAAGGGGTATCAGGGCCGTGTACATCGGCTGTCCCTCCGGCTCCCCAAAGCACAGGGACGAGGTGAGGGGCTTAGACCATGCCTGGGCAATGTTGTTTCTTACACCTGGGTGTGTGGCATTTTGTTGAGCTGGCTACCCCCACTTGGGATAGGTGTTCCACAGCAAGCACCTATTGTTCGTCGGAAGCCGTTTTTGACCCAGGGGTCTCCGGGCTGTGTTCGTTGGGGTTGAACTCCTGCTAGCAAAACCGCCGGGTTGAGGGAAGGGTTCAGACTGTGCCTGGGCCCTGTGGTCTCTTCCAGGTCAGTGTATGGCATTTCCTTCCCCTTTCCCCAGGCACCTGGTAGCATGTCTGCACGTGGAGAAAGACTTTCCCGTGGGAAGCCGGGTTTTGTCAAACGGGTCCCAGTGCTCTGCTCCTCTCTTTTCACTCCTGCTGCCAGAAGCCCAGGGAGGATGGGAGGGCTTAGAACATGGCTGGGCACTGTGGTTTCTTCCAGAGAAGTGGAGGGCATTTGCTTTACCTTGCCACAACCACTTGGGATAGGGTGTGCACCTCAGGAAAACTGTCTCCGTGGGAAGCCGGCTTTTTGCAAAGGGGTCTCAGGGCCGTGTGCCTCGGCTGTCCCTCCGGCTCCCCAAAGCACAGGGACGAGGTGAGGGGCTTAGACCATGCCTGGGCAATGTTGTTTCTTACACCTGGGTGTGTGGCATTTTGTTGAGCTGGCTACCCACACTTGGGATAGGTGTTCCACAGCAAGCACCTATTGTTCGTCGGAAGCCGTTTTTGCCCCAGGGGTCTCCGGGCTGTGTTCGTTGGGGTTGAACTCCTGCTAGCAAACCCGCCGGGTTGAGGGAAGGGTTCAGACTGTGCCTGGGCCCTGTGGTCTCTTCCAGGTCAGTGTATGGCATTTCCTTCCCCTTGCCCCAGGCACCTGGGAGCATGTCTCCACGTGGAGAAAGACTTTCCCGTGGGAAGCCGGGTTTTGTCAAACGGGTCCCCGTGCTCTGCTCCTCTCTTTTCACTCCTGCTGCCAGAAGCCCAGGGAGGATGGGAGGGCTTAGAACATGGCTGGGCACTGTGGTTTCTTCCAGAGAAGTGGAGGGCATTTGCTTTACCTTGCCACAACCACTTGGGATAGGGTGTGCACCTCAGGAAAACTGTCTCCGTGGGAAGCCGGCTTTTTGCCAAGGGGTCTCAGGGCCGTGTGCCTCGGCTGTCCCTCCGGCTCCCCAAAGCACAGGGACGAGGTGAGGGGCTTAGACCATGCCTGGGCAATGTTGTTTCTTACACCTGGGTGTGTGGCATTTTGTTGAGCTGGCTACCCCCACTTGGGATAGGTGTTCCACAGCAGCACCTATTGTTCGTCGGAAGCCGTTTTTGCCCCAGGGGTCTCCGGGCTGTGTTCGTTGGGGTTGAACTCCTGCTAGCAAAACCGCCGGGTTGACGGAACGGTTCAGACTGTGCCTGGGCCCTGTGGTCTCTTCCAGGTCAGTGTATGGCATTTCCTTCCCCTTGCCACAGGCACCTGGGAGCATGTCTGCACGTGGAGAAAGACTTTCCCGTGGGAAGCCGGTTTTTGTCAAACGGGTCCCAGTGCTCTGCTCCTCTCTTTTCACTCCTGCTGCCAGAAGCCCAGGGAGGATGGGAGGGCTTAGAACATGGCTGGGCACTGTGGTTTCTTCCAGAGAAGTGGAGGGTATTTGCTTTACCTTGCCACAACCACTTGGGATAGGGTATTCACCTCAGGAAAACTGTCTCCGTGGGAAGCCGGCTTTTTGCAAAGGTGTCTCAGGGCCGTGTCCCTCGGCTGTCCCTCTGGCTCCCCAAAGCACAGGGACGAGGTGAGGGGCTTAGACCATGCCTGGGCAATGTTGTTTCTTACACCTGGGTGTGTGGCATTTTGTTGAGCTGGCTACCCCCCCTTTGGATAGGTGTTCCACAGCAAGCACCTATTGTTCGTCGGAAGCCGTTTTTGCCCCAGGGGTCTCCGGGCTGTGTTCGTTGGGGTTGAACTCCTGCTAGCAAACCCGCCGGGTTGAGGGAAGGGTTCAGACTGTGCCTGGGCCCTGTGGTCTCTTCCAGGTCAGTGTATGGCATTTCCTTCCCCTTGCCCCAGGCACCTGGGAGCATGTCTGCACGTGGAGAAAGACTTTCCCGTGGGAAGCCGGGTTTTGTCAAACGGGTCCCCGTGCTCTGCTCCTCTCTTTTCACTCCTGCTGCCAGAAGCCCAGGGAGGATGGGAGGGCTTAGAACATGGCTGGGCACTGTGGTTTCTTCCAGAGAAGTGGAGGGCATTTGCTTTACCTTGCCACAACCACTTGGGATAGGGTATGCACCTCAGGAAAACTGTCTCCGTGGGAAGCCGGCTTTTTGCAAAGGGGTCTCAGGGCCGTGTGCCTCGGCTGTCCCTCCGGCTCCCCAAAGCACAGGGACGAGGTGAGGGGCTTAGACCATGCCTGGGCAATGTTGTTTCTTACACCTGGGTGTGTGGCATTTTGTTGAGCTGGCTACCCCCACTTGGGATAGGTGTTCCACAGCAAGCACCTATTGTTCGTCGGAAGCCGTTTTTGCCCCAGGGGTCTCCGGGCTGTGTTCGTTGGGGTTGAACTCCTGCTAGCAAAACCGCCGGGTGGAGGGAAGGGTTCAGACTGTGCCTGGGCCCTGTGGTCTCTTCCAGGTCAGTGTATGGCATTTCCTTCCCCTTGCCACAGGCACCTGGGAGCATGTCTGCACGTGGAGAAAGACTTTCCCGTGGGAAGCCGGGTTTTGTCAAACGGGTCCCAGTGCTCTGTTCCTCTCTTTTCACTCCTGCTGCCAGAAGCCCAGGGAGGATGGGAGGGCTTAGAACATGGCTGGGCACTGTGGTTTCTTCCAGAGAAGTGGAGGGCATTTGCTTTACCTTGCCACAACCACTTCGGATAGGGTGTGCACCTCAGGAAAACTGTCTCCGTGGGAAGCCGGCTTTTTGCAAAGGGGTCTCAGGGCCGTGTGCCTCGGCTGTCCCTCCGGCTCCCCAAAGCACAGGGACGAGGTGAGGGGCTTAGACCATGCCTGGGCAATGTTGTTTCTTGCACCTGGGTGTGTGGCACTTTGTTGAGCTGGCTACCCCCCCTTGGGATAGGTGTTCCACAGCAAGCACCTATTGTTCGTCGGAAGCCGTTTTTGCCCCAGGGGTCTCCGGGCTGTGTTCGTTGGGGTTGAACTCCTGCTAGCAAAACCGCCGGGTTGAGGGAAGGGTTCAGACTGTGCCTGGGCCCTGTGGTCTCTTCCAGGTCAGTGTATGGCATTTCCTTCCCCTTGCCCCAGGCGCCTGGGAGCATGTTTGCACGTGGAGAAAGACTTTCCCGTGGGAAGCCGGGTTTTGTCAAACGGGTCCCAGTGCTCTGCTCCTCTCTTTTCACTCCTGCTGCCAGAAGCCCAGGGACGATGGGAGGGTTTAGAACATGGCTGGGCACTGTGGTTTCTTCCAGAGAAGTGGAGGGCATTTGCTTTACCTTGCCACAACCACTTGGGATAGTGTGTGCACCTCAGGAAAACTGTTTCCGTGGGAAGCCGGCTTTTTCAAAGGGGTCTCAGGGCCGTGTGCCTCGGCTGTCCAGCCGGCTCCCCAAAGCACAGGGACGAGGTGAGGGGTTTAGACCATGCCTGGGCAATGTTGTTTCTTACACCTGGGTGTGTGGCATTTTGTTGAGCTGGCTACCCCCACTTGGGATAGGTGTTCCACAGCAAGCACCTATTGTTCGTCGGAAGCCGTTTTTGCCCCAGGGGTCTCCGGGCTGTGTTCGTTGGGGTTGAACTCCTGCTAGCAAAACCGCCGGGTTGAGGGAAGGGTTCAGACTGTGCCTGGGCCCTGTGGTCTCTTCCAGGTCAGTGTATGGCATTTCCTTCCCCTTGCCCCAGGCACCTGGGAGCATGTCTGCACGTGGAGAAAGACTTTCCCGTGGGAAGCCGGGTTTTGTCAAACGGGTCCACGTGCTCTGCTCCTCTCTTTTCACTCCTGCTGCCAGAAGCCCAGGGACGATGGGAGGGCTTAGAACATGGCTGGGCACTGTGGTTTCTTCCAGAGAAGTGGAGGGCATTTGCTTTACCTTGCCACAACCACTTGGGATAGGGTGTGCACCTCAGGAAAACTGTCTCCGTGGGAAGCGGGCTTTTTCAAAGGGGTCTCAGGGCCGTGTGCCTCGGCTGTCCGTCCGGATCCCCAAAGCACAGGGACGAGGTGAGGGGCTTAGACCATGCCTGGGCAATGTTGTTTCTTACACCTGGGTGTGTGGCATTTTGTTGAGCTGGCTACCCCCACTTGGGATAGGTGTTCCACAGCAAGCACCTATTGTTCGTCGGAAGCCGTTTTTGCCCCAGGGGTCTCCGGGCTGTGTTCGTTGGGGTTGAACTCCTGCTAGCAAAACCGCCGGGTTGAGGGAAGGGTTCAGACTGTGCCTGGGCCCTGTGGTCTCTTCCAGGTCAGTGTATGGCATTTCCTTCCCCTTGCCCCAGGCACCTGGGAGCATGTCTGCACGTGGAGAAAGACTTTCCCGTGGGAAGCCGGGTTTTGTCAAACGGGTCCCAGTGCTCTGCTCCTCTCTTTTCACTCCTGCTGCCAGAAGCCCAGGGAGGATGGGAGGGCTTAGAACATGGCTGGGCACTGTGGTTTCTTCCAGAGAAGTGGAGGGCATTTGCTTTACCTTGCCACAACCACTTGGGATAGGGTCTGCACCTCAGGAAAACTGTCTCCGTGGGAAGCCGGCTTTTTGCAAAGGGGTCTCAGGGCCGTGTGCCTCGGCTGTCCCTCCGGCTCCCCAAAGCACAGGGACGAGGTGAGGGGCTTAGACCATGCCTGGGCAATGTTGTTTCTTACACCTGGGTCTGTGGCATTTTGTTGAGCTGGCTACCCCCACTTGGGATAGGTGTTCCACAGCAAGCACCTATTGTTCGTCGGAAGCCGTTTTTACCCCAGGGGTCTCCGGGCTGTGTTCGTTGGGGTTGAACTCCTGCTAGCAAAACCGCCGGGTTGAGGGAAGGGTTCAGACTGTGCCTGGGCCCTGTGGTCTCTTCCAGGTCAGTGTATGGCATTTCCTTCCCCTTGCCACAGGCACCTGGGAGCATGTCTGCACGTGGAGAAAGACTTTCCCGTGGGAAGCCGGGTTTTGTCAAACGGGTCCCAGTGCTCTGCTCCTCTCTTTTCACTCCTGCTGCCAGAAGCCCAGGGAGGAAGGGAGGGCTTAGAACATGGCTGGGCACTGTGGTTTCTTCCAGAGAAGTGGAGGGCATTTGCTTTACCTTGCCACAACCACTTGGGATAGGGTCTGCACCTCAGAAAAACTGTCTTCGTGGGAAGCCGGCTTTTTGCAAAGGGGTCTCAGGGCCGTGTGCCTCGGCTGTCCCTCCGGCTCCCCAAAGCACAGGGACGAGGTGAGGGGCTTAGACCATGCCTGGGCAATGTTGTTTCTTACACCTGGGTCTGTGGCATTTTGTTGAGCTGGCTACCCCCACTTGGGATAGGTGTTCCACAGCAAGCACCTATTGTTCGTCGGAAGCCGTTTTTGCCCCAGGGGTTCCCGGGCTGTGTTCGTTGGGGTTGAACTCCTGCTAGCAAAACCGCCGGGTTGAGGAAAGGGTTCAGACTGTGCCTGGGCCCTGTGGTCTCTTCCAGGTCAGTGTATGGCATTTCCTTCCCCTTTCCCCAGGCACCTGGTAGCATGTCTGCACGTGGAGAAAGACTTTCCCGTGGGAAGCCGGGTTTTGTCAAACGGGTCCCAGTGCTCTGCTCCTCTCTTTTCACTCCTGCTGCCAGAAGCCCAGGGAGGATGGGAGGGCTTAGAACATGGCTGGGCACTGTGGTTTCTTCCAGAGAAGTGGAGGGGATTTGCTTTACCTTGCCACAACCACTTGGGATAGGGTGTGCACCTCAGGAAAACTGTCTCCGTGGGAAGCCGGCTTTTTGCAAAGGGGTCTCAGGGCCGTGTGCCTCGGCTGTCCCTCCGGCTCCCCAAAGCACAGAAACGAGGTGAGGGGCTTAGACCATGCCTGGGCAATGTTGTTTCTTACACCTGGGTGTGTGGCATTTTGTTGAGCTGGCTACCCCCACTTGGGATAGGTGTTCCACAGCAAGCACCTATTGTTCGTCGGAAGCCGTTTTTGCCCCAGGGGTCTCCGGGCTGTGTTCGTTGGGGTTGAACTCCTGCTAGCAAAACCGCCGGGTTGAGGGAAGGGTTCAGACTGTGCCTGGGCCCTGTGGTCTCTTCCAGGTCAGTGTATGGCATTTCCTTCCCCTTGCCACAGGCACCTGGGAGCATGTCTGCACGTGGAGAAAGACTTTCCCGTGGGAAGCCGGTTTTTGTCAAACGGGTCCCAGTGCTCTGCTCCTCTCTTTTCACTCCTGCTGCCAGAAGCCCAGGGAGGATGGGAGGGCTTAGAACATGGCTGGGCACTGTGCTTTCTTCCAGAGAAGTGGAGGGCATTTGCTTTACCTTGCCACAACCACTTGGGATAGGGTCTGCACCTCAGGAAAACTGTTTCCGTGGGAAGCCGGCTTTTTGCAAAGGTGTCTCAGGGCCGTGTGCCTCGGCTGCCCCTCCGGCTCCCCAAAGCACAGGGACGAGGTGAGGGGCTTAGACCATGCCTGGGCAATGTTGTTTCTTACACCTGGGTGTGTGGCATTTTGTTGAGCTGGCTACCCCCCCTTGGGATAGGTGTTCCACAGCAAGCACCTATTGTTCGTCGGAAGCCGTTTTTGCCCCAGGGGTCTCCGGGCTGTGTTCGTTGGGGTTGAACTCCTGCTAGCAAAACCGCCGGGTTGAGGGAAGGGTTCAGACTGTGCCTGGGCCCTGTGGTCTCTTCCAGGTCAGTGTATGGCATTTCCTTCCCCTTGCCACAGGCACCTGGGAGCATGTTTGCACGTGAAGAAAGACTTTCCCGTGGGAAGCCGGGTTTTGTCAAACGGGTCCCAGTGCTCTGCTCCTCTCTTTTCACTCCTGCTGCCAGAAGCCCAGGGAGGATGGGAGGGCTTAGAACATGGCTGGGCACTGTGGTTTCTTCCAGAGAAGTGGAGGGCATTTGCTTTACCTTGCCACAACCACTTGGGATAGGGTGTGCACCTCAGGAAAACTGTCTCCGTGGGAAGCCGGCTTTTTGCAAAGGGGTCTCAGGGCCGTGTGCCTCGGCTGTCCCTCCGGCTCCCCAAAGCACAGGGACGAGGTGAGGGGCTTAGACCATGCCTGGGCAATGTTGTTTCTTACACCTGGGTGTGTGGCATTTTGTTGAGCTGGCTACCCCCACTTGGGATAGGTGTTCCACAGCAAGCACCTATTGTTCGTCGGAAGCCGTTTTTGCCCCAGGGGTCTCCGGGCTGTGTTCGTTGGGGTTGAACTCCTGCTAGCAAAACCGCCGGGTTGAGGGAAGGGTTCAGACTGTGCCTGGGCCCTGTGGTCTCTTCCAGGTCAGTGTATGGCATTTCCTTCCCCTTGCCACAGGCACCTGGGAGCATGTCTGCACGTGGAGAAAGACTTTCCCGTGGGAAGCCGGTTTTTGTCAAACGGGTCCCAGTGCTCTGCTCCTCTCTTTTCACTCCTGCTGCCAGAAGCCCAGGGAGGATGGGAGGGCTTAGAACATGACTGGGCACTGTGCTTTCTTCCAGAGAAGTGGAGGGCATTTGCTTTACCTTGCCACAACCACTTGGGATAGGGTGTGCACCTCAGGAAAACTGTCTCCGTGGGAAGCCGGCTTTTTGCAAAGGTGTCTCAGGGCCGTGTGCCTCGGCTGTCCCTCCGGCTCCCCAAAGCACAGGGACGAGGTGAGGGGCTTAGACCATGCCTGGGCAATGTTGTTTCTTACACCTGGGTGTGTGGCATTTTGTTGAGCTGGCTACCCCCCCTTGGGATAGGTGTTCCACAGCAAGCACCTATTGTTCGTCGGAAGCCCTTTTTGCCCCAGGGGTTCCCGGGCTGTGTTCGTTGGGGTTGAACTCCTGCTAGCAAACCCGCCGGGTTGAGGGAAGGGTTCAGACTGTGCCTGGGCCCTGTGGTCTCTTCCAGGTCAGTGTATGGCATTTCCTTCCCCTTGCCCCAGGCACCTGGGAGCATGTCTGCACGTGGAGAAAGACTTTCCCGTGGGAAGCCGGGTTTTGTCAAACGGGTCCCCGTGCTCTGCTCCTCTCTTTTCACTCCTGCTGCCAGAAGCCCAGGGACGATGGGAGGGCTTAGAACATGGCTGGGCACTGTGGTTTCTTCCAGAGAAGTGGAGGGCATTTGCTTTACCTTGCCACAACCACTTGGGATAGGGTGTGCACCTCAGGAAAACTGTCTCCGTGGGAAGCGGGCTTTTTCAAAGGGGTCTCAGGGCCGTGTGCCTCGGCTGTCCGTCCGGATCCCCAAAGCACAGGGACGAGGTGAGGGGCTTAGACCATGCCTGGGCAATGTTGTTTCTTACACCTGGGTGTGTGGCATTTTGTTGAGCTGGCTACCCCCACTTGGGATAGGTGTTCCACAGCAAGCACCTATTGTTCGTCGGAAGCCGTTTTTGCCCCAGGGGTCTCCGGGCTGTGTTCGTTGGGGTTGAACTCCTGCTAGCAAAACCGCCGGGTTGAGGGAAGGGTTCAGACTGTGCCTGGGCCCTGTGGTCTCTTCCAGGTCAGTGTATGGCATTTCCTTCCCCTTGCCCCAGGCACCTGGGAGCATGTCTGCACGTGGAGAAAGACTTTCCCGTGGGAAGCCGGGTTTTGTCAAACGGGTCCCAGTGCTCTGCTCCTCTCTTTTCACTCCTGCTGCCAGAAGCCCAGGGAGGATGGGAGGGCTTAGAACATGGCTGGGCACTGTGGTTTCTTCCAGAGAAGTGGAGGGCATTTGCTTTACCTTGCCACAACCACTTGGGATAGGGTGTGCACCTCAGGAAAACTGTCTCCGTGGGAAGCCGGCTTTTTGCAAAGGGGTCTCAGGGCCGTGTGCCTCGGCTGTCCCTCCGGCTCCCCAAAGCACAGGGACGAGGTGAGGGGCTTAGACCATGCCTGGGCAATGTTGTTTCTTACACCTGGGTGTGTGGCATTTTGTTGAGCTGGCTACCCCCACTTGGGATAGGTGTTCCACAGCAAGCACCTATTGATCGTCGGAAGCCGTTTTTGCCCCAGGGGTCTCCGGGCTGTGTTCGTTGGGGTTGAACTCCTGCTAGCAAAACCGCCGGGTTGAGGGAAGGGTTCAGACTGTGCCTGGGCCCTGTGGTCTCTTCCAGGTCAGTGTATGGCATTTCCTTCCCCTTGCCACAGGCACCTGGGAGCATGTCTGCACGTGGAGAAAGACTTTCCCGTGGGAAGCCGGGTTTTGTCAAACGGGTCCCAGTGCTCTGCTCCTCTCTTTTCACTCCTGTTGTCAGAAGCCCAGGGAGGATGGGAGGGCTTAGAACATGGCTGGGCACTGTGGTTTCTTCCAGAGAAGTGGAGGGCATTTGCTTTACTTTGCCACAACCACTTGGGATAGGGTGTGCACCTCAGGAAAACTGTCTCCGTGGGAAGCCGGCTTTTTGCCAAGGGGTCTCAGGGCCGTGTGCCTCGGCTGTCCCTCCGGCTCCCCAAAGCACAGGGACGAGGTGAGGGGCTTAGACCATGCCTGGGAAATGTTGTTTCTTACACCTGGGTGTGTGGCATTTTGTTGAGCTGGCTACCCCCACTTGGGATAGGTGTTCCACAGCAAGCACCTATTGTTCGTCGGAATCCGTTTTTGCCCCAGGGGTCTCCGGGCTGTGTTCGTTGGGGTTGAACTCCTGCTAGCAAAACCGCCGGGTTGAGGGAAGGGTTCAGACTGTGCCTGGGCCCTGTGGTCTCTTCCAGGTCAGTGTATGGCATTTCCTTCCCCTTGCCCCAGGCACCTGGGAGCATGTCTGCACGTGGAGAAAGACTTTCCCGTGGGAAGCCGGGTTTTGTCAAACGGGTCCACGTGCTCTGCTCCTCTCTTTTCACTCCTGCTGCCAGAAGCCCAGGGAGGATGGGAGGGCTTAGAACATGGCTGGGCACTATGGTTTCTTCCAGAGAAGTGGAGGGCATTTGCTTTACCTTGCCACAACCACTTGGGATAGTGTGTGCACCTCAGGAAAACTGTTTCCGTGGGAAGCCGGCTTTTTCAAAGGGGTATCAGGGCCGTGTACATCGGCTGTCCCTCCGGCTCCCCAAAGCACAGGGACGAGGTGAGGGGCTTAGACCATGCCTGGGCAATGTTGTTTCTTACACCTGGGTGTGTGGCATTTTGTTGAGCTGGCTACCCCCACTTGGGATAGGTGTTCCACAGCAAGCACCTATTGTTCGTCGGAAGCCGTTTTTGACCCAGGGGTCTCCGGGCTGTGTTCGTTGGGGTTGAACTCCTGCTAGCAAAACCGCCGGGTTGAGGGAAGGGTTCAGACTGTGCCTGGGCCCTGTGGTCTCTTCCAGGTCAGTGTATGGCATTTCCTTCCCCTTTCCCCAGGCACCTGGTAGCATGTCTGCACGTGGAGAAAGACTTTCCCGTGGGAAGCCGGGTTTTGTCAAACGGGTCCCAGTGCTCTGCTCCTCTCTTTTCACTCCTGCTGCCAGAAGCCCAGGGAGGATGGGAGGGCTTAGAACATGGCTGGGCACTGTGGTTTCTTCCAGAGAAGTGGAGGGCATTTGCTTTACCTTGCCACAACCACTTGGGATAGGGTGTGCACCTCAGGAAAACTGTCTCCGTGGGAAGCCGGCTTTTTGCAAAGGGGTCTCAGGGCCGTGTGCCTCGGCTGTCCCTCCGGCTCCCCAAAGCACAGGGACGAGGTGAGGGGCTTAGACCATGCCTGGGCAATGTTGTTTCTTACACCTGGGTGTGTGGCATTTTGTTGAGCTGGCTACCCACACTTGGGATAGGTGTTCCACAGCAAGCACCTATTGTTCGTCGGAAGCCGTTTTTGCCCCAGGGGTCTCCGGGCTGTGTTCGTTGGGGTTGAACTCCTGCTAGCAAACCCGCCGGGTTGAGGGAAGGGTTCAGACTGTGCCTGGGCCCTGTGGTCTCTTCCAGGTCAGTGTATGGCATTTCCTTCCCCTTGCCCCAGGCACCTGGGAGCATGTCTGCACGTGGAGAAAGACTTTCCCGTGGGAAGCCGGGTTTTGTCAAACGGGTCCCCGTGCTCTGCTCCTCTCTTTTCACTCCTGCTGCCAGAAGCCCAGGGAGGATGGGAGGGCTTAGAACATGGCTGGGCACTGTGGTTTCTTCCAGAGAAGTGGAGGGCATTTGCTTTACCTTGCCACAACCACTTGGGATAGGGTGTGCACCTCAGGAAAACTGTCTCCGTGGGAAGCCGGCTTTTTGCCAAGGGGTCTCAGGGCCGTGTGCCTCGGCTGTCCCTCCGGCTCCCCAAAGCACAGGGACGAGGTGAGGGGCTTAGACCATGCCTGGGCAATGTTGTTTCTTACACCTGGGTGTGTGGCATTTTGTTGAGCTGGCTACCCCCACTTGGGATAGGTGTTCCACAGCAGCACCTATTGTTCGTCGGAAGCCGTTTTTGCCCCAGGGGTCTCCGGGCTGTGTTCGTTGGGGTTGAACTCCTGCTAGCAAAACCGCCGGGTTGACGGAACGGTTCAGACTGTGCCTGGGCCCTGTGGTCTCTTCCAGGTCAGTGTATGGCATTTCCTTCCCCTTGCCACAGGCACCTGGGAGCATGTCTGCACGTGGAGAAAGACTTTCCCGTGGGAAGCCGGTTTTTGTCAAACGGGTCCCAGTGCTCTGCTCCTCTCTTTTCACTCCTGCTGCCAGAAGCCCAGGGAGGATGGGAGGGCTTAGAACATGGCTGGGCACTGTGGTTTCTTCCAGAGAAGTGGAGGGTATTTGCTTTACCTTGCCACAACCACTTGGGATAGGGTATTCACCTCAGGAAAACTGTCTCCGTGGGAAGCCGGCTTTTTGCAAAGGTGTCTCAGGGCCGTGTCCCTCGGCTGTCCCTCTGGCTCCCCAAAGCACAGGGACGAGGTGAGGGGCTTAGACCATGCCTGGGCAATGTTGTTTCTTACACCTGGGTGTGTGGCATTTTGTTGAGCTGGCTACCCCCCCTTTGGATAGGTGTTCTACAGCAAGCACCTATTGTTCGTCGGAAGCCGTTTTTGCCCCAGGGGTCTCCGGGCTGTGTTCGTTGGGGTTGAACTCCTGCTAGCAAACCCGCCGGGTTGAGGGAAGGGTTCAGACTGTGCCTGGGCCCTGTGGTCTCTTCCAGGTCAGTGTATGGCATTTCCTTCCCCTTGCCCCAGGCACCTGGGAGCATGTCTGCACGTGGAGAAAGACTTTCCCGTGGGAAGCCGGGTTTTGTCAAACGGGTCCCCGTGCTCTGCTCCTCTCTTTTCACTCCTGCTGCCAGAAGCCCAGGGAGGATGGGAGGGCTTAGAACATGGCTGGGCACTGTGGTTTCTTCCAGAGAAGTGGAGGGCATTTGCTTTACCTTGCCACAACCACTTGGGATAGGGTATGCACCTCAGGAAAACTGTCTCCGTGGGAAGCCGGCTTTTTGCAAAGGGGTCTCAGGGCCGTGTGCCTCGGCTGTCCCTCCGGCTCCCCAAAGCACAGGGACGAGGTGAGGGGCTTAGACCATGCCTGGGCAATGTTGTTTCTTACACCTGGGTGTGTGGCATTTTGTTGAGCTGGCTACCCCCACTTGGGATAGGTGTTCCACAGCAAGCACCTATTGTTCGTCGGAAGCCGTTTTTGCCCCAGGGGTCTCCGGGCTGTGTTCGTTGGGGTTGAACTCCTGCTAGCAAAACCGCCGGGTGGAGGGAAGGGTTCAGACTGTGCCTGGGCCCTGTGGTCTCTTCCAGGTCAGTGTATGGCATTTCCTTCCCCTTGCCACAGGCACCTGGGAACATGTCTGCACGTGGAGAAAGACTTTCCCGTGGGAAGCCGGGTTTTGTCAAACGGGTCCCAGTGCTCTGTTCCTCTCTTTTCACTCCTGCTGCCAGAAGCCCAGGGAGGATGGGAGGGCTTAGAACATGGCTGGGCACTGTGGTTTCTTCCAGAGAAGTGGAGGGCATTTGCTTTACCTTGCCACAACCACTTCGGATAGGGTGTGCACCTCAGGAAAACTGTCTCCGTGGGAAGCCGGCTTTTTGCAAAGGGGTCTCAGGGCCGTGTGCCTCGGCTGTCCCTCCGGCTCCCCAAAGCACAGGGACGAGGTGAGGGGCTTAGACCATGCCTGGGCAATGTTGTTTCTTGCACCTGGGTGTGTGGCACTTTGTTGAGCTGGCTACCCCCCCTTGGGATAGGTGTTCCACAGCAAGCACCTATTGTTCGTCGGAAGCCGTTTTTGCCCCAGGGGTCTCCGGGCTGTGTTCGTTGGGGTTGAACTCCTGCTAGCAAAACCGCCGGGTTGAGGGAAGGGTTCAGACTGTGCCTGGGCCCTGTGGTCTCTTCCAGGTCAGTGTATGGCATTTCCTTCCCCTTGCCCCAGGCGCCTGGGAGCATGTTTGCACGTGGAGAAAGACTTTCCCGTGGGAAGCCGGGTTTTGTCAAACGGGTCCCAGTGCTCTGCTCCTCTCTTTTCACTCCTGCTGCCAGAAGCCCAGGGACGATGGGAGGGTTTAGAACATGGCTGGGCACTGTGGTTTCTTCCAGAGAAGTGGAGGGCATTTGCTTTACCTTGCCACAACCACTTGGGATAGTGTGTGCACCTCAGGAAAACTGTTTCCGTGGGAAGCCGGCTTTTTCAAAGGGGTCTCAGGGCCGTGTGCCTCGGCTGTCCAGCCGGCTCCCCAAAGCACAGGGACGAGGTGAGGGGTTTAGACCATGCCTGGGCAATGTTGTTTCTTAAACCTGGGTGTGTGGCATTTTGTTGAGCTGGCTACCCCCACTTGGGATAGGTGTTCCACAGCAAGCACCTATTGTTCGTCGGAAGCCGTTTTTGCCCCAGGGGTCTCCGGGCTGTGTTCGTTGGGGTTGAACTCCTGCTAGCAAAACCGCCGGGTTGAGGGAAGGGTTCAGACTGTGCCTGGGCCCTGTGGTCTCTTCCAGGTCAGTGTATGGCATTTCCTTCCCCTTGCCCCAGGCACCTGGGAGCATGTCTGCACGTGGAGAAAGACTTTCCCGTGGGAAGCCGGGTTTTGTCAAACGGGTCCACGTGCTCTGCTCCTCTCTTTTCACTCCTGCTGCCAGAAGCCCAGGGACGATGGGAGGGCTTAGAACATGGCTGGGCACTGTGGTTTCTTCCAGAGAAGTGGAGGGCATTTGCTTTACCTTGCCACAACCACTTGGGATAGGGTGTGCACCTCAGGAAAACTGTCTCCGTGGGAAGCGGGCTTTTTCAAAGGGGTCTCAGGGCCGTGTGCCTCGGCTGTCCGTCCGGATCCCCAAAGCACAGGGACGAGGTGAGGGGCTTAGACCATGCCTGGGCAATGTTGTTTCTTACACCTGGGTGTGTGGCATTTTGTTGAGCTGGCTACCCCCACTTGGGATAGGTGTTCCACAGCAAGCACCTATTGTTCGTCGGAAGCCGTTTTTGCCCCAGGGGTCTCCGGGCTGTGTTCGTTGGGGTTGAACTCCTGCTAGCAAAACCGCCGGGTTGAGGGAAGGGTTCAGACTGTGCCTGGGCCCTGTGGTCTCTTCCAGGTCAGTGTATGGCATTTCCTTCCCCTTGCCCCAGGCACCTGGGAGCATGTCTGCACGTGGAGAAAGACTTTCCCGTGGGAAGCCGGGTTTTGTCAAACGGGTCCCAGTGCTCTGCTCCTCTCTTTTCACTCCTGCTGCCAGAAGCCCAGGGAGGATGGGAGGGCTTAGAACATGGCTGGGCACTGTGGTTTCTTCCAGAGAAGTGGAGGGCATTTGCTTTACCTTGCCACAACCACTTGGGATAGGGTCTGCACCTCAGGAAAACTGTCTCCGTGGGAAGCCGGCTTTTTGCAAAGGGGTCTCAGGGCCGTGTGCCTCGGCTGTCCCTCCGGCTCCCCAAAGCACAGGGACGAGGTGAGGGGCTTAGACCATGCCTGGGCAATGTTGTTTCTTACACCTGGGTCTGTGGCATTTTGTTGAGCTGGCTACCCCCACTTGGGATAGGTGTTCCACAGCAAGCACCTATTGTTCGTCGGAAGCCGTTTTTACCCCAGGGGTCTCCGGGCTGTGTTCGTTGGGGTTGAACTCCTGCTAGCAAAACCGCCGGGTTGAGGGAAGGGTTCAGACTGTGCCTGGGCCCTGTGGTCTCTTCCAGGTCAGTGTATGGCATTTCCTTCCCCTTGCCACAGGCACCTGGGAGCATGTCTGCACGTGGAGAAAGACTTTCCCGTGGGAAGCCGGGTTTTGTCAAACGGGTCCCAGTGCTCTGCTCCTCTCTTTTCACTCCTGCTGCCAGAAGCCCAGGGAGGATGGGAGGGCTTAGAACATGGCTGGGCACTGTGGTTTCTTCCAGAGAAGTGGAGGGCATTTGCTTTACCTTGCCACAACCACTTGGGATAGGGTCTGCACCTCAGAAAAACTGTCTTCGTGGGAAGCCGGCTTTTTGCAAAGGGGTCTCAGGGCCGTGTGCCTCGGCTGTCCCTCCGGCTCCCCAAAGCACAGGGACGAGGTGAGGGGCTTAGACCATGCCTGGGCAATGTTGTTTCTTACACCTGGGTCTGTGGCATTTTGTTGAGCTGGCTACCCCCACTTGGGATAGGTGTTCCACAGCAAGCACCTATTGTTCGTCGGAAGCCGTTTTTGCCCCAGGGGTTCCCGGGCTGTGTTCGTTGGGGTTGAACTCCTGCTAGCAAAACCGCCGGGTTGAGGAAAGGGTTCAGACTGTGCCTGGGCCCTGTGGTCTCTTCCAGGTCAGTGTATGGCATTTCCTTCCCCTTTCCCCAGGCACCTGGTAGCATGTCTGCACGTGGAGAAAGACTTTCCCGTGGGAAGCCGGGTTTTGTCAAACGGGTCCCAGTGCTCTGCTCCTCTCTTTTCACTCCTGCTGCCAGAAGCCCAGGGAGGATGGGAGGGCTTAGAACATGGCTGGGCACTGTGGTTTCTTCCAGAGAAGTGGAGGGCATTTGCTTTACCTTGCCACAACCACTTGGGATAGGGTGTGCACCTCAGGAAAACTGTCTCCGTGGGAAGCCGGCTTTTTGCAAAGGGGTCTCAGGGCCGTGTGCCTCGGCTGTCCCTCCGGCTCCCCAAAGCACAGAAACGAGGTGAGGGGCTTAGACCATGCCTGGGCAATGTTGTTTCTTACACCTGGGTGTGTGGCATTTTGTTGAGCTGGCTACCCCCACTTGGGATAGGTGTTCCACAGCAAGCACCTATTGTTCGTCGGAAGCCGTTTTTGCCCCAGGGGTCTCCGGGCTGTGTTCGTTGGGGTTGAACTCCTGCTAGCAAAACCGCCGGGTTGAGGGAAGGGTTCAGACTGTGCCTGGGCCCTGTGGTCTCTTCCAGGTCAGTGTATGGCATTTCCTTCCCCTTGCCACAGGCACCTGGGAGCATGTCTGCACGTGGAGAAAGACTTTCCCGTGGGAAGCCGGTTTTTGTCAAACGGGTCCCAGTGCTCTGCTCCTCTCTTTTCACTCCTGCTGCCAGAAGCCCAGGGAGGATGGGAGGGCTTAGAACATGGCTGGGCACTGTGCTTTCTTCCAGAGAAGTGGAGGGCATTTGCTTTACCTTGCCACAACCACTTGGGATAGGGTCTGCACCTCAGGAAAACTGTTTCCGTGGGAAGCCGGCTTTTTGCAAAGGTGTCTCAGGGCCGTGTGCCTCGGCTGCCCCTCCGGCTCCCCAAAGCACAGGGACGAGGTGAGGGGCTTAGACCATGCCTGGGCAATGTTGTTTCTTACACCTGGGTGTGTGGCATTTTGTTGAGCTGGCTACCCCCCCTTGGGATAGGTGTTCCACAGCAAGCACCTATTGTTCGTCGGAAGCCGTTTTTGCCCCAGGGGTCTCCGGGCTGTGTTCGTTGGGGTTGAACTCCTGCTAGCAAAACCGCCGGGTTGAGGGAAGGGTTCAGACTGTGCCTGGGCCCTGTGGTCTCTTCCAGGTCAGTGTATGGCATTTCCTTCCCCTTGCCACAGGCACCTGGGAGCATGTTTGCACGTGAAGAAAGACTTTCCCGTGGGAAGCCGGGTTTTGTCAAACGGGTCCCAGTGCTCTGCTCCTCTCTTTTCACTCCTGCTGCCAGAAGCCCAGGGAGGATGGGAGGGCTTAGAACATGGCTGGGCACTGTGGTTTCTTCCAGAGAAGTGGAGGGCATTTGCTTTACCTTGCCACAACCACTTGGGATAGGGTGTGCACCTCAGGAAAACTGTCTCCGTGGGAAGCCGGCTTTTTGCAAAGGGGTCTCAGGGCCGTGTGCCTCGGCTGTCCCTCCGGCTCCCCAAAGCACAGGGACGAGGTGAGGGGCTTAGACCATGCCTGGGCAATGTTGTTTCTTACACCTGGGTGTGTGGCATTTTGTTGAGCTGGCTACCCCCACTTGGGATAGGTGTTCCACAGCAAGCACCTATTGTTCGTCGGAAGCCGTTTTTGCCCCAGGGGTCTCCGGGCTGTGTTCGTTGGGGTTGAACTCCTGCTAGCAAAACCGCCGGGTTGAGGGAAGGGTTCAGACTGTGCCTGGGCCCTGTGGTCTCTTCCAGGTCAGTGTATGGCATTTCCTTCCCCTTGCCACAGGCACCTGGGAGCATGTCTGCACGTGGAGAAAGACTTTCCCGTGGGAAGCCGGTTTTTGTCAAACGGGTCCCAGTGCTCTGCTCCTCTCTTTTCACTCCTGCTGCCAGAAGCCCAGGGAGGATGGGAGGGCTTAGAACATGACTGGGCACTGTGCTTTCTTCCAGAGAAGTGGAGGGCATTTGCTTTACCTTGCCACAACCACTTGGGATAGGGTGTGCACCTCAGGAAAACTGTCTCCGTGGGAAGCCGGCTTTTTGCAAAGGTGTCTCAGGGCCGTGTGCCTCGGCTGTCCCTCCGGCTCCCCAAAGCACAGGGACGAGGTGAGGGGCTTAGACCATGCCTGGGCAATGTTGTTTCTTACACCTGGGTGTGTGGCATTTTGTTGAGCTGGCTACCCCCCCTTGGGATAGGTGTTCCACAGCAAGCACCTATTGTTCGTCGGAAGCCCTTTTTGCCCCAGGGGTTCCCGGGCTGTGTTCGTTGGGGTTGAACTCCTGCTAGCAAACCCGCCGGGTTGAGGGAAGGGTTCAGACTGTGCCTGGGCCCTGTGGTCTCTTCCAGGTCAGTGTATGGCATTTCCTTCCCCTTGCCCCAGGCACCTGGGAGCATGTCTGCACGTGGAGAAAGACTTTCCCGTGGGAAGCCGGGTTTTGTCAAACGGGTCCCCGTGCTCTGCTCCTCTCTTTTCACTCCTGCTGCCAGAAGCCCAGGGACGATGGGAGGGCTTAGAACATGGCTGGGCACTGTGGTTTCTTCCAGAGAAGTGGAGGGCATTTGCTTTACCTTGCCACAACCACTTGGGATAGGGTGTGCACCTCAGGAAAACTGTCTCCGTGGGAAGCGGGCTTTTTCAAAGGGGTCTCAGGGCCGTGTGCCTCGGCTGTCCGTCCGGATCCCCAAAGCACAGGGACGAGGTGAGGGGCTTAGACCATGCCTGGGCAATGTTGTTTCTTACACCTGGGTGTGTGGCATTTTGTTGAGCTGGCTACCCCCACTTGGGATAGGTGTTCCACAGCAAGCACCTATTGTTCGTCGGAAGCCGTTTTTGCCCCAGGGGTCTCCGGGCTGTGTTCGTTGGGGTTGAACTCCTGCTAGCAAAACCGCCGGGTTGAGGGAAGGGTTCAGACTGTGCCTGGGCCCTGTGGTCTCTTCCAGGTCAGTGTATGGCATTTCCTTCCCCTTGCCCCAGGCACCTGGGAGCATGTCTGCACGTGGAGAAAGACTTTCCCGTGGGAAGCCGGGTTTTGTCAAACGGGTCCCAGTGCTCTGCTCCTCTCTTTTCACTCCTGCTGCCAGAAGCCCAGGGAGGATGGGAGGGCTTAGAACATGGCTGGGCACTGTGGTTTCTTCCAGAGAAGTGGAGGGCATTTGCTTTACCTTGCCACAACCACTTGGGATAGGGTGTGCACCTCAGGAAAACTGTCTCCGTGGGAAGCCGGCTTTTTGCAAAGGGGTCTCAGGGCCGTGTGCCTCGGCTGTCCCTCCGGCTCCCCAAAGCACAGGGACGAGGTGAGGGGCTTAGACCATGCCTGGGCAATGTTGTTTCTTACACCTGGGTGTGTGGCATTTTGTTGAGCTGGCTACCCCCACTTGGGATAGGTGTTCCACAGCAAGCACCTATTGATCGTCGGAAGCCGTTTTTGCCCCAGGGGTCTCCGGGCTGTGTTCGTTGGGGTTGAACTCCTGCTAGCAAAACCGCCGGGTTGAGGGAAGGGTTCAGACTGTGCCTGGGCCCTGTGGTCTCTTCCAGGTCAGTGTATGGCATTTCCTTCCCCTTGCCACAGGCACCTGGGAGCATGTCTGCACGTGGAGAAAGACTTTCCCGTGGGAAGCCGGGTTTTGTCAAACGGGTCCCAGTGCTCTGCTCCTCTCTTTTCACTCCTGTTGTCAGAAGCCCAGGGAGGATGGGAGGGCTTAGAACATGGCTGGGCACTGTGGTTTCTTCCAGAGAAGTGGAGGGCATTTGCTTTACTTTGCCACAACCACTTGGGATAGGGTGTGCACCTCAGGAAAACTGTCTCCGTGGGAAGCCGGCTTTTTGCCAAGGGGTCTCAGGGCCGTGTGCCTCGGCTGTCCCTCCGGCTCCCCAAAGCACAGGGACGAGGTGAGGGGCTTAGACCATGCCTGGGAAATGTTGTTTCTTACACCTGGGTGTGTGGCATTTTGTTGAGCTGGCTACCCCCACTTGGGATAGGTGTTCCACAGCAAGCACCTATTGTTCGTCGGAAGACGTTTTTGACCCAGGGGTCTCCGGGCTGTGTTCGTTGGGGTTGAACTCCTGCTAGCAAAACCGCCGGGTTGAGGGAAGGGTTCAGACTGTGCCTGGGCCCTGTGGTCTCTTCCAGGGCAGTGTATGGCATTTCCTTCCCCTTGCCACAGGCACCTGGGAGCATGTCTGCACGTGGAGAAAGACTTTCCCGTGGGAAGCCGGGTTTTGTCAAACGGGTCCCAGTGCTCTGCTCCTCTCTTTTCACTCCTGCTGCCAGAAGCCCAGGGAGGATGGGAGGGCTTAGAACATGGCTGGGCACTGTGGTTTCTTCCAGAGAAGTGGAGGGCATTTGCTTTACCTTGCGACAACTACTTGGGATAGGGTGTGCACCTCAGGAAAACTGTTTCCGTGGGAAGCCGGCTTTTTCAAAGGGGTCTCAGGGCCTTGTGCCTCGGCTGTCCCTCCGGCTCCCCAAAGCACAGGGACGAGGTGAGGGGCTTAGACCATGCCTGGGCAATGTTGTTTCTTACACCTGGGTGTGTGGCATTTTGTTGAGCTGGCTACCCCCACTTGGGATAGGTGTTCCACAGCAAGCACCTATTGTTCGTCGGAAGCCGTTTTTGACCCAGGGGTTTCCGGGCTGTGTTCGTTGGGGTTGAACTCCTGCTAGCAAAACCGCCGGGTTGAGGGAAGGGTTCAGACTGTGCCTGGGCCCTGTGGTCTCTTCCAGGTCAGTGTATGGCATTTCCTTCCCCTTGCCCCAGGCACCTGGGAGCATGTCTGCACGTGGAGAAAGACTTTCCCGTGGGAAGCCGGGTTTTGTCAAACGGGTCCCAGTGCTCTGCTCCTCTCTTTTCACTCCTGCTGCCAGAAGCCCAGGGAGGATGGGAGGGCTTAGAACATGGCTGGGCACTGTGGTTTCTTCCAGAGAAGTGGAGGGCATTTGCTTTACCTTGCCACAACCACTTGGGATAGGGTGTGCACCTCAGGAAAACTGTCTCCGTGGGAAGCCGGCTTTTTGCAAAGGGGTCTCAGGGCCGTGTGCCTCGGCTGTCCCTCCGGCTCCCCAAAGCACAGGGACGAGGTGAGGGGCTTAGACCATGCCTGGGCAATGTTGTTTCTTACACCTGGGTGTGTGGCATTTTGTTGAGCTGGCTACCCCCACTTGGGATAGGTGTTCCACAGCAAGCACCTATTGATCGTCGGAAGCCGTTTTTGCCCCAGGGGTCTCCGGGCTGTGTTCGTTGGGGTTGAACTCCTGCTAGCAAAACCGCCGGGTTGAGGGAAGGGTTCAGACTGTGCCTGGGCCCTGTGGTCTCTTCCAGGTCAGTGTATGGCATTTCCTTCCCCTTGCCACAGGCACCTGGGAGCATGTCTGCACGTGGAGAAAGACTTTCCCGTGGGAAGCCGGGTTTTGTCAAACGGGTCACAGTGCTCTGCTCCTCTCTTTTCACTCCTGTTGTCAGAAGCCCAGGGAGGATGGGAGGGCTTAGAACATGGCTGGGCACTGTGGTTTCTTCCAGAGAAGTGGAGGGCATTTGCTTTACTTTGCCACAACCACTTGGGATAGGGTGTGCACCTCAGGAAAACTGTCTCCGTGGGAAGCCGGCTTTTTGCCAAGGGGTCTCAGGGCCGTGTGCCTCGGCTGTCCCTCCGGCTCCCCAAAGCACAGGGACGAGGTGAGGGGCTTAGACCATGCCTGGGCAATGTTGTTTCTTACACCTGGGTGTGTGGCATTTTGTTGAGCTGGCTACCCCCACTTGGGATAGGTGTTCCACAGCAAGCACCTATTGTTCGTCGGAAGCCGTTTTTGCCCCAGGGGTCTCCGGGCTGTGTTCGTTGGGGTTGAACTCCTGCTAGCAAAACCGCCGGGTTGAGGGAAGGGTTCAGACTGTGCCTGGGCCCTGTGGTCTCTTCCAGGTCAGTGTATGGCATTTCCTTCCCCTTGCCCCAGGCACCTGGGAGCATGTCTGCACGTGGAGAAATACTTTCCCGTGGGAAGCCGGGTTTTGTCAAACGGGTCCCAGTGCTCTGCTCCTCTCTTTTCACTCCTGCTGCCAGAAGCCCAGGGAGGATGGGAGGGCTTAGAACATGGCTGGGCACTGTGGTTTCTTCCAGAGAAGTGGAGGGCATTTGCTTTACCTTGCCACAACTACTTGGGATAGGGTGTGCACCTCAGGAAAACTATTTCCGTGGGAAGCCGGCTTTTTCAAAGGGGTCTCAGGGCCTTGTGCCTCGGCTGTCCCTCCGGCTCCCCAAAGCACAGGGACGAGGTGAGGGGCTTAGACCATGCCTGGGCAATGTTGTTTCTTACACCTGGGTGTGTGGCATTTTGTTGAGCTGGCTACCCCCACTTGGGATAGGTGTTCCACAGCAAGCACCTATTGTTCGTCGGAAGCCGTTTTTGACCCAGGGGTTTCCGGGCTGTGTTCGTTGGGGTTGAACTCCTGCTAGCAAAACCGCCGGGTTGAGGGAAGGGTTCAGACTGTGCCTGGGCCCTGTGGTCTCTTCCAGGTCAGTGTATGGCATTTCCTTCCCCTTGCCACAGGCACCTGGGAGCATGTCTGCACGTGGAGAAAGACTTTCCCGTGGGAAGCCGGGTTTTGTCAAACGGGTCCCAGTGCTCTGCTCCTCTCTTTTCACTCCTGCTGCCAGAAGCCCAGGGAGGATGTGAGGGCTTAGAACATGGCTGGGCACTGTGGTTTCTTCCAGAGAAGTGGAGGGCACTTGCTTTACTTTGCCACAACCACTTGGGATAGGGTGTGCACCTCAGGAAAACTGTCTCCGTGGGAAGCCGGCTTTTTGCAAAGGGGTCTCAGGGCCGTGTGCCTCGGCTGTCCCTCCGGCTCCCCAAAGCACAGGGACGAGGTGAGGGGCTTAGACCATGCCTGGGCAATGTTGTTTCTTACACCTGGGTGTGTGGCATTTTGTTGAGCTGGCTACCCCCACTTGGGATAGGTGTTCCACAGCAAGCACCTATTGATCGTCGGAAGCCGTTTTTGCCCCAGGGGTCTCCGGGCTGTGTTCGTTGGGGTTGAACTCCTGCTAGCAAAACCGCCGGGTTGAGGGAAGGGTTCAGACTGTGCCTGGGCCCTGTGGTCTCTTCCAGGTCAGTGTATGGCATTTCCTTCCCCTTGCCACAGGCACCTGGGAGCATGTCTGCACGTGGAGAAAGACTTTCCCGTTGGAAGCTGGGTTTTGTCAAACGGGTCCCAGTGCTCTGCTCCTCTCTTTTCACTCCTGCTGTCAGAAGCCCAGGGAGGATGGGAGGGCTTAGAACATGGCTGGGCACTGTGGTTTCTTCCAGAGAAGTGGAGGGCATTTGCTTTACTTTGCCACAACCACTTGGGATAGGGTGTGCACCTCAGGAAAACTGTCTCCGTGGGAAGCCGGCTTTTTGCCAAGGGGTCTCAGGGCCGTGTGCCTCGGCTGTCCCTCCGGCTCCCCAAAGCACAGGGACGAGGTGAGGGGCTTAGACCATGCCTGGGCAATGTTGTTTCTTACACCTGGGTCTGCACCTCAGGAAAACTGTCTCCGTGGGAAGCCGGCTTTTTGCAAAGGATTCTCAGGGCCGTGTGCCTCGGCTGTCCCTCCGGCTCCCCAAAGCACAGGGACGAGTTGAGGGGCTTAGACCATGCCTGGGCAATGTTGTTTCTTACACCTGGGTGTGTGGCATTTTGTTGAGCTGGCTACCCCCACTTGGGATAGGTGTTCCACAGCAAGCACCTATTGTTCGTCGGAAACCGTTTTTGCCCCAGGGGTCTCCGGGCTGTGTTCGTTGGGGTTGAACTCCTGCTAGCAAAACCGCCGGGTTGAGGGAAGGGTTCAGACTGTGCCTGGGCCCTGTGGTCTCTTCCAGGTCAGTGTATGGCATTTCCTTCCCCTTGCCCCAGGCACCTGGGAGCATGTCTGCACGTGGAGAAAGAATTTCCCGTGGGAAGCCGGGTTTTGTCAAACGGGTCCCAGTGCTCTGCTCCTCTCTTTTCACTCCTGCTGTCAGAAGCCCAGGGAGGATGGGAGGGCTTAGAACATGGCTGGGCACTGTGGTTTCTTCCAGAGAAGTGGAGGGCATTTGCTTTACCTTGCCACAACCACTTGGGATAGGGTCTGCACCTCAGGAAAACTGTGTCCGTGGGAAGCCGGCTTTTTGCAAAGGGGTCTCAGGGCCGTGGGACTCGGGTGTCCCTCCGGCTCCCCAAAGCACAGGGACGAGGTGAGGGGCTTAGACCATGCCTGGGCAATGTTGTTTCTTACACCTGGGTGTGTGGCATTTTGTTGAGCTGCCTACCCCCACTTGGGATTGGTTTTCCACAGCAAGCGCATATTGTTCGTTGGAAGCCGTTTTTGCCTCAGGGGTCTCCGGGCTGTGTTCCTTGGGGTTGAACTCCTGCTAGCAAAACCGCCGGGTTGACGGAACGGTTCAGACTGTGCCTTGGCCCTGTGGTCTCTTCCAGGTCAGTGTATGGCATTTCCTTCCCCTTGCCACAGGCACCTGGGAGCATGTCTGCACGTGGAGAAAGACTTTCCCGTGGGAAGCCGGTTTTTGTCAAACGGGTCCCAGTGCTCTGCTCCTCTCTTTTCACTCCTGCTGCCAGAAGCCCAGGGAGGATGGGAGGGCTTAGAACATGGCTGGGCACTGTGGTTTCTTCCAGAGAAGTGGAGGGCATTTGCTTTACCTTGCCACAACCACTTGGGATAGGGTCTGCACCTCAGGAAAACTGTCTCCGTGGGAAGCCGGCTTTTTGCAAAGGGGTCTCAGGGCCGTGTGCCTCGGCTGTCCGTCCGGATCCCCAAAGCACAGGGACGAGGTGAGGGGCTTAGACCATGCCTGGGCAATGTTGTTTCTTACACCTGGGTGTGTGGCATTTTGTTGAGCTGGGTACCCCCACTTGGGATAGGTGTTCCCCAGCAAGCACCTATTGTTCGTCGGAAGCCATTTTTGACCCAGGGGTCTCCGGGCAGTGTTCGTTGGGGTTGAACTCCTGCTAGCAAAACCGCCGGGTTGAGGGAAGGGTTCAGACTGTGCCTGGGCCTTGTGGTCTCTTCCAGGTCAGTGTATGGCATTTCCTTCCCCTTGCCCCAGGCACCTGGGAGCATGTCTGCACGTGGAGAAAGACTTTCCCGTGGGAAGCCGGGTTTTGTCAAACGGGTCCCAGTGCTCTGCTCCTCTCTTTTCACTCCTGCTGCCAGAAGCCCAGGGAGGATGGGAGGGCTTAGAACATGGCTGAGCACTGTGGTTTCTTCCAGAGAAGTGGAGGGCATTTGCTTTACCTTGCCACAACCACTTGGGATAGGGTGTGCAACTCAGGAAAACTGTCTCCGTGGGAAGCCGGCTTTTTGCAAAGGGGTCTCAGGGCCGTGTGTCTCGGCTGTCCCTCCGGCTCCCCAAAGCACAGGGACGAGGTGAGGGGCTTAGACCATGCCTGGGCAATGTTGTTTCTTACACCTGGGTGTGTGGCATTTTGTTGAGCTGGCTACCCCCACTTGGGATAGGTGTTCCACAGCAAGCACCTATTGTTCGTCGGAAGCCGTTTTTGCCCCAGGGGTCTCCGGGCTGTGTTCGTTGGGGTTGAACTCCTGCTAGCAAAACCGCCGGGTTGAGGGAAGGGTTTAGACTGTGCCTGGGCCCTGTGGTCTCTTCCAGGTCAGTGTATGGCATTTCCTTCCCCTTGCCACAGGCACCTGGGAGCATGTCTGCACGTGGAGAAAGACTTTCCCGTGGGAAGCCGGTTTTTGTCAAACGGGTCCCAGTGCTCTGCTCCTCTCTTTTCACTCCTGCTGCCAGAAGCCCAGGGAGGATGGGAGGGCTTAGAACATGGCTGGGCACTGTGGTTTCTTCCAGAGAAGTGGAGGGCATTTGCTTTACCTTGCCACAACCACTTGGGATAGGGTCTGCACCTCAGGAAAACTGTCTCCGTGGGAAGCCGGCTTTTTGCAAAGGGGTCTCAGGGCCGTGTGCCTCGGCTGTCCCTCCGGCTCCCCAAAGCACAGGGACGAGGTGAGGGGCTTAGACCATGCCTGGGCAATGTTGTTTCTTACACCTGGGTGTGTGGCATTTTGTTGAGCTGGCTACCCCCACTTGGGATAGGTGTTCCACAGCAAGCACCTATTGTTCGTCGGAAGCCGTTTTTGCACGAGGGGTCTCCGGGCTGTGTTCGTTGGGGTTGAACTCCTGCTAGCAAAACCGCAGGGTTGAGGGAAGGGTTCAGACTGTGCCTGGGCCCTGTGGTCTCTTCCAGGTCAGTGTATGGCATTTCCTTCCCCTTGCCCCAGGCATCTGGGAGCATGTCTGCACGTGGAGAAAGACTTTCCCGTGGGAAGCCGGGTTTTGTCAAACGGGTCCCAGTGCTCTGCTCCTCTCTTTACACTCCTGCTGCCAGAAGCCCAGGGACGATGGGAGGGCTTAGAACATGGCTGGGCACTGTGGTTTCTTCCAGAGAAGTGGAGGGCATTTGCTTTACCTTGCCACAACCACTTGGGATAGGGTGTGCACCTCAGGAAAACTGTTTCCGTGGGAAGCCGGCTTTTTCAAAGGGGTCTCAGGGCCGTGTGCCTCGGCTGTCCCTCCGGCTCCCCAAAGCACAGGGACGAGGTGAGGGGCTTAGACCATGCCTGGGCAATGTTGTTTCTTACACCTGGGTGTGTGGCATTTTGTTGAGCTGGCTACCCCCACTTGGGATAGGTGTTCCACAGCAAGCACCTATTGTTCGTCGGAAGCCGTTTTTGCCCCAGGGGTCTCCGGGCTGTGTTCGTTGGGGTTGAACTCCTGCTAGCAAAACCGCCGGGTTGAGGGAAGGGTTCAGACTGTGCCTGGGCCCTGTGGTCTCTTCCAGGTCAGTGTATGGCATTTCCTTCCCCTTGCCCCAGGCACCTGGGAGCATGTCTGCACGTGGAGAAAGACTTTCCCGTGGGAAGCCAGGTTTTGTCAAACGGGTCCCCGTGCTCTGCTCCTCTCTTTTCACTCCTGCTGCCAGAAGCCCAGGGACGATGGGAGGGCTTAGAACATGGCTGGGCACTGTGGTTTCTTCCAGAGAAGTGGAGGGCTTTTGCTTTACCTTGCCACAACCACGTGGGATAGGGTGTGCACCTCAGGAAAACTGTCTCCGTGGGAAGCCGGCTTTTTGCAAAGGGGTCTCAGGGCCGTGTGACTCGGCTGTCCCTCCGGCTCCCCAAAGCACAGGGACGAGGTGAGGGGCTTAGACCATGCCTGGGCAATGTTGTTTCTTACACCTGGGTGTGTGGCATTTTGTTGAGCTGGCTACCCCCACTTGGGATAGGTGTTCCACAGCAAGCACCTATTGTTCGTCGGAAGCCGTTTTTGCCCCAGGGGTCTCCGGGCTGTGTTCGTTGGGGTTGAACTCCTGCTAGCAAAACCGCCGGGTTGAGGGAAGGGTTCAGACTGTGCCTGGGCCCTGTGGTCTCTTCCAGGTCAGTGTATGGCATTTCCTTCCCCTTGCCCCAGGCACCTGGGAGCATGTCTGCACGTGGAGAAAGACTTTCCCGTGGGAAGCCGGGTTTTGTCAAACGGGTCCCCGTGCTCTGCTCCTCTCTTTTCACTCCTGCTGCCAGAAGCCCAGGGAGGATGGGAGGGCTTAGAACATGGCTGGGCACTGTGGTTTCTTCCAGAGAAGTGGAGGGCATTTGCTTTACCTTGCCACAACCACTTGGGATAGGGTGTGCACCTCAGGAAAACTGTCTCCGTGGGAAGCCGGCTTTTTGCAAAGGGGTCTCAGGGCCGTGTGCCTCGGCTGTCCCTCCGGCTCCCCAAAGCACAGGGACGAGGTGAGGGGCTTAGACCATGCCTGGGCAATGTTGTTTCTTACACCTGGGTGTGTGGCATTTTGTTGACCTGGCTACCCCCACTTGGGATAGGTGTTCCACAGCAAGCACCTATTGTTCGTCGGAATCCGTTTTTGCCCCAGGGGTCTCCGGGCTGTGTTCGTTGGGGTTGAACTCCTGCTAGCAAAACCGCCGGGTTGAGGGAAGGGTTCAGACTGTGCCTGGGCCCTGTGGTCTCTTCCAGGTCAGTGTATGGCATTTCCTTCCCCTTGCCACAGGCACCTGGGAGCATGTCTGCACGTGGAGAAAGACTTTCCCGTGGGAAGCCGGGTTTTGTCAAACGGGTCCCAGTGCTCTGCTCCTCTCTTTTCACTCCTGCTGCCAGAAGCCCAGGGACGATGGGAGGGTTTAGAACATGGCTGGGCACTGTGGTTTCTTCCAGAGAAGTGGAGGGCATTTGCTTTACCTTGCCACAACCACTTGGGATAGTGTGTGCACCTCAGGAAAACTGTTTCCGTGGGAAGCCGGCTTTTTCAAAGGGGTCTCAGGGCCGTGTGCCTCGGCTGTCCCTCCGGCTCCCCAAAGCACAGGGACGAGGTGAGGGGCTTAGACCATGCCTGGGCAATGTTGTTTCTTACACCTGGGTGTGTGGCATTTTGTTGAGCTGGCTACCCCCACTTGGGATAGGTGTTCCACAGCAAGCACCTATTGTTCGTCGGAAGCCGTTTTTGCCCCAGGGGTCTCCGGGCTGTGTTCGTTGGGGTTGAACTCCTGCTAGCAAAACCGCCGGGTTGAGGGAAGGGTTCAGACTGTGCCTGGGCCCTGTGGTCTCTTCCAGGTCAGTGTATGGCATTTCCTTCCCCTTGCCCCAGGCACCTGGGAGCATGTCTGCACGTGGAGAAAGACTTTCCCGTGGGAAGCCAGGTTTTGTCAAACGGGTCCCCGTGCTCTGCTCCTCTCTTTTCACTCCTGCTGCCAGAAGCCCAGGGACGATGGGAGGGCTTAGAACATGGCTGGGCACTGTGGTTTCTTCCAGAGAAGTGGAGGGCTTTTGCTTTACCTTGCCACAACCACGTGGGATAGGGTGTGCACCTCAGGAAAACTGTCTCCGTGGGAAGCCGGCTTTTTGCAAAGGGGTCTCAGGGCCGTGTGCCTCGGCTGTCCCTCCGGCTCCCCAAAGCACAGGGACGAGGTGAGGGGCTTAGACCATGCCTGGGCAATGTTGTTTCTTACACCTGGGTGTGTGGCATTTTGTTGAGCTGGCTACCCCCACTTGGGATAGGTGTTCCACAGCAAGCACCTATTGTTCGTCGGAAGCCGTTTTTGCCCCAGGGGTCTCCGGGCTGTGTTCGTTGGGGTTGAACTCCTGCTAGCAAAACCGCCGGGTTGAGGGAAGGGTTCAGACTGTGCCTGGGCCCTGTGGTCTCTTCCAGGTCAGTGTATGGCATTTCCTTCCCCTTGCCCCAGGCACCTGGGAGCATGTCTGCACGTGGAGAAAGACTTTCCCGTGGGAAGCCGGGTTTTGTCAAACGGGTCCCCGTGCTCTGCTCCTCTCTTTTCACTCCTGCTGCCAGAAGCCCAGGGAGGATGGGAGGGCTTAGAACATGGCTGGGCACTGTGGTTTCTTCCAGAGAAGTGGAGGGCATTTGCTTTACCTTGCCACAACCACTTGGGATAGGGTGTGCACCTCAGGAAAACTGTCTCCGTGGGAAGCCGGCTTTTTGCAAAGGGGTCTCAGGGCCGTGTGCCTCGGCTGTCCCTCCGGCTCCCCAAAGCACAGGGACGAGGTGAGGGGCTTAGACCATGCCTGGGCAATGTTGTTTCTTACACCTGGGTGTGTGGCATTTTGTTGACCTGGCTACCCCCACTTGGGATAGGTGTTCCACAGCAAGCACCTATTGTTCGTCGGAATCCGTTTTTGCCCCAGGGGTCTCCGGGCTGTGTTCGTTGGGGTTGAACTCCTGCTAGCAAAACCGCCGGGTTGAGGGAAGGGTTCAGACTGTGCCTGGGCCCTGTGGTCTCTTCCAGGTCAGTGTATGGCATTTCCTTCCCCTTGCCACAGGCACCTGGGAGCATGTCTGCACGTGGAGAAAGACTTTCCCGTGGGAAGCCGGGTTTTGTCAAACGGGTCCCAGTGCTCTGCTCCTCTCTTTTCACTCCTGCTGCCAGAAGCCCAGGGACGATGGGAGGGTTTAGAACATGGCTGGGCACTGTGGTTTCTTCCAGAGAAGTGGAGGGCATTTGCTTTACCTTGCCACAACCACTTGGGATAGTGTGTGCACCTCAGGAAAACTGTTTCCGTGGGAAGCCGGCTTTTTCAAAGGGGTCTCAGGGCCGTGTGCCTCGGCTGTCCCTCCGGCTCCCCAAAGCACAGGGACGAGGTGAGGGGCTTAGACCATGCCTGGGCAATGTTGTTTCTTACACCTGGGTGTGTGGCATTTTGTTGAGCTGGCTACCCCCACTTGGGATAGGTGTTCCACAGCAAGCACCTATTGTTCGTCGGAAGCCGTTTTTGCCCCAGGGGTCTCCGGGCTGTGTTCGTTGGGGTTGAACTCCTGCTAGCAAAACCGCCGGGTTGAGGGAAGGGTTCAGACTGTGCCTGGGCCCTGTGGTCTCTTCCAGGTCAGTGTATGGCATTACCTTCCCCTTGCCCCAGGCACCTGGGAGCATGTCTGTACGTGGAGAAAGACTTTCCCGTGGGAAGCCGGGTTTTGTCAAACGGGTCCACGTGCTCTGCTCCTCTCTTTTCACTCCTGCTGCCAGAAGCCCAGGGAGGATGGGAGGGCTTAGAACATGGCTGGGCACTGTGGTTTCTTCCAGAGAAGTGGAGGGCATTTGCTTTACCTTGCCACAACCACTTGGGATAGGGTGTGCACCTCAGGAAAACTGTCTCCGTGGGAAGCGGGCTTTTTCAAAGGGGTCTCAGGGCCGTGTGCCTCGGCTGTCCGTCCGGATCCCCAAAGCACAGGGACGAGGTGAGGGGCTTAGACCATGCCTGGGCAATGTTGTTTCTTACACCTGGGTGTGTGGCATTTTGTTGAGCTGGCTACCCCCACTTGGGATAGGTGTTCCACAGCAAGCACCTATTGTTCGTCGGAAGCCGTTTTTGCCCCAGGGGTCTCCGGGCTGTGTTCGTTGGGGTTGAACTCCTGCTAGCAAAACCGCCGGGTTGAGGGAAGGGTTCAGACTGTGCCTGGGCCCTGTGGTCTCTTCCAGGTCAGTGTATGGCATTTCCTTCCCCTTGCCCCAGGCACCTGGGAGCATGTCTGCACGTGGAGAAAGACTTTCCCGTGGGAAGCCGGGTTTTGTCAAACGGGTCCCAGTGCTTTGCTCCTCTCTTTTCACTCCTGCTGCCAGAAGCCCAGGGAGGATGGGAGGGCTTAGAACATGGCTGGGCACTGTGGTTTCTTCCAGAGAAGTGGAGGGCATTTGCTTTACCTTGCCACAACCACTTGGGATAGGGTCTGCACCTCAGGAAAACTGTCTCCGTGGGAAGCCGGCTTTTTGCAAAGGGGTCTCAGGGCCGTGTGCCTCGGCTGTCCCTCCGGCTCCCCAAAGCACAGGGACGAGGTGAGGGGCTTAGACGATGCCTGGGCAATGTTGTTTCTTACACCTGGGTGTGTGGCATTTTGTTGAGCTGGCTACCCCCACTTGGGATAGGTGTTCCACAGCAAGCACCTATTGTTCGTCGGAAGCCCTTTTTGCCCCAGGGGTCTCCGGGCTGTGTTCCTTGGGGTTGAACTCCTGCTAGCAAAACCGCCGGGTTGAGGGAAGGGTTCAGACTGTGCCTGGGCCCTGTGGTCTCTTCCAGGTCAGTGTATGGCATTTCCTTCCCCTTGCCACAGGCACCTGGGAGCATGTCTGCACGTGGAGAAAGACTTTCCCGTGGGAAGCCGGGTTTTGTCAAACGGGTCCCCGTGCTCTGCTCCTCTCTTTTCACTCCTGCTGCCAGAAGCCCAGGGAGGATGGGAGGGCTTAGAACATGGCTGGGCACTGTGGTTTCTTCCAGAGAAGTGGAGGGCATTTGCTTTACCTTGCCACAACCACTTGGGATAGGGTCTGCACCTCAGGAAAACTGTCTTCGTGGGAAGCCGGCTTTTTGCAAAGGGGTCTCAGGGCCGTGTGCCTCGGCTGTCCCTCCGGCTCCCCAAAGCACAGGGACGAGGTGAGGGGCTTAGACCATGCCTGGGCAATGTTGTTTCTTACACCTGGGTCTGTGGCATTTTGTTGAGCTAGCTACCCCCCCTTGGGATAGGTGTTCCACAGCAAGCACCTATTGTTCGTCGGAAGCCGTTTTTGCCCCAGGGGTCTCCGGGCTGTGTTCGTTGGGGTTGAACTCCTGCTAGCAAAACCGCCGGGTTGAGGGAAGGGTTCAGACTGTGCCTGGGCCCTGTGGTCTCTTCCAGGTCAGTGTATGGCATTTCCTTCCCCTTGCCACAGGCACCTGGGAGCATGTTTGCACGTGGAGAAAGACTTTCCCGTGGGAAGCCGGGTTTTGTCAAACGGGTCCCAGTGCTCTGCTCCTCTCTTTTCACTCCTGCTGCCAGAAGCCCAGGGAGGATGGGAGGGCTTAGAACATGGCTGGGCACTGTGGTTTCTTCCAGAGAAGTGGAGGGCATTTGCTTTACCTTGCCACAACCACTTGGGATAGGGTCTGCACCTCAGGAAAACTGTCTCCGTGGGAAGCCGGCTTTTTGCAAAGGGGTCTCAGGGCCGTGTGCCTCGGCTGTCCCTCCGGCTCCCCAAAGCACAGGGACGAGGTGAGGGGCTTAGACCATGCCTGGGCAATGTTGTTTCTTACACCTGGGTGTGTGGCATTTTGTTGACCTGGCTACCCCCACTTGGGATAGGTGTTCCACAGCAAGCACCTATTGTTCGTCGGAATCCGTTTTTGCCCCAGGGGTCTCCGGGCTGTGTTCGTTGGGGTTGAACTCCTGCTAGCAAAACCGCCGGGTTGAGGGAAGGGTTCAGACTGTGCCTGGGCCCTGTGGTCTCTTCCAGGTCAGTGTATGGCATTTCCTTCCCCTTGCCACAGGCACCTGGGAGCATGTCTGCACGTGGAGAAAGACTTTCCCGTGGGAAGCCGGGTTTTGTCAAACGGGTCCCAGTGCTCTGCTCCTCTCTTTTCACTCCTGCTGCCAGAAGCCCAGGGAGGATGGGAGGGTTTAGAACATGGCTGGGCACTGTGGTTTCTTCCAGAGAAGTGGAGGGCATTTGCTTTACCTTGCCACAACCACTTGGGATAGTGTGTGCACCTCAGGAAAACTGTCTCTGTGGGAAGCCGGCTTTTTCAAAGGGGTCTCAGGGCCGTGTGCCTCGGCTGTCCCTCCGGCTCCCCAAAGCACAGGGACGAGGTGAGGGGCTTAGACCATGCCTGGGCAATGTTGTTTCTTACACCTGGGTGTGTGGCATTTTGTTGAGCTGGCTACCCCCACTTGGGATAGGTGTTCCACAGCAAGCACCTATTGTTCGTCGGAAGCCGTTTTTGCCCCAGGGGTCTCCGGGCTGTGTTCGTTGGGGTTGAACTCCTGCTAGCAAAACCGCCGGGTTGAGGGAAGGGTTCAGACTGTGCCTGGGCCCTGTGGTCTCTTCCAGGTCAGTGTATGGCATTTCCTTCCCCTTGCCCCAGGCACCTGGGAGCATGTCTGCACGTGGAGAAAGACTTTCCCGTGGGAAGCCGGGTTTTGTCAAACGGGTCCACGTGCTCTGCTCCTCTCTTTTCACTCCTGCTGCCAGAAGCCCAGGGAGGATGGGAGGGCTTAGAACATGGCTGGGCACTATGGTTTCTTCCAGAGAAGTGGAGGGCATTTGCTTTACCTTGCCACAACCACTTGGGATAGTGTGTGCACCTCAGGAAAACTGTTTCCGTGGGAAGCCGGCTTTTTCAAAGGGGTATCAGGGCCGTGTACATCGGCTGTCCCTCCGGCTCCCCAAAGCACAGGGACGAGGTGAGGGGCTTAGACCATGCCTGGGCAATGTTGTTTCTTACACCTGGGTGTGTGGCATTTTGTTGAGCTGGCTACCCCCACTTGGGATAGGTGTTCCACAGCAAGCACCTATTGTTCGTCGGAAGCCGTTTTTGACCCAGGGGTCTCCGGGCTGTGTTCGTTGGGGTTGAACTCCTGCTAGCAAAACCGCCGGGTTGAGGGAAGGGTTCAGACTGTGCCTGGGCCCTGTGGTCTCTTCCAGGTCAGTGTATGGCATTTCCTTCCCCTTTCCCCAGGCACCTGGTAGCATGTCTGCACGTGGAGAAAGACTTTCCCGTGGGAAGCCGGGTTTTGTCAAACGGGTCCCAGTGCTCTGCTCCTCTCTTTTCACTCCTGCTGCCAGAAGCCCAGGGAGGATGGGAGGGCTTAGAACATGGCTGGGCACTGTGGTTTCTTCCAGAGAAGTGGAGGGCATTTGCTTTACCTTGCCACAACCACTTGGGATAGGGTGTGCACCTCAGGAAAACTGTCTCCGTGGGAAGCCGGCTTTTTGCAAAGGGGTCTCAGGGCCGTGTGCCTCGGCTGTCCCTCCGGCTCCCCAAAGCACAGGGACGAGGTGAGGGGCTTAGACCATGCCTGGGCAATGTTGTTTCTTACACCTGGGTGTGTGGCATTTTGTTGAGCTGGCTACCCACACTTGGGATAGGTGTTCCACAGCAAGCACCTATTGTTCGTCGGAAGCCGTTTTTGCCCCAGGGGTCTCCGGGCTGTGTTCGTTGGGGTTGAACTCCTGCTAGCAAACCCGCCGGGTTGAGGGAAGGGTTCAGACTGTGCCTGGGCCCTGTGGTCTCTTCCAGGTCAGTGTATGGCATTTCCTTCCCCTTGCCCCAGGCACCTGGGAGCATGTCTGCACGTGGAGAAAGACTTTCCCGTGGGAAGCCGGGTTTTGTCAAACGGGTCCCCGTGCTCTGCTCCTCTCTTTTCACTCCTGCTGCCAGAAGCCCAGGGAGGATGGGAGGGCTTAGAACATGGCTGGGCACTGTGGTTTCTTCCAGAGAAGTGGAGGGCATTTGCTTTACCTTGCCACAACCACTTGGGATAGGGTCTGCACCTCAGGAAAACTGTCTCCGTGGGAAGCCGGCTTTTTGCAAAGGGGTCTCAGGGCCGTGTGCCTCGGCTGTCCCTCCGGCTCCCCAAAGCACAGGGACGAGGTGAGGGGCTTAGACCATGCCTGGGCAATGTTGTTTCTTACACCTGGGTGTGTGGCATTTTGTTGACCTGGCTACCCCCACTTGGGATAGGTGTTCCACAGCAAGCACCTATTGTTCGTCGGAATCCGTTTTTGCCCCAGGGGTCTCCGGGCTGTGTTCGTTGGGGTTGAACTCCTGCTAGCAAAACCGCCGGGTTGAGGGAAGGGTTCAGACTGTGCCTGGGCCCTGTGGTCTCTTCCAGGTCAGTGTATGGCATTTCCTTCCCCTTGCCACAGGCACCTGGGAGCATGTCTGCACGTGGAGAAAGACTTTCCCGTGGGAAGCCGGGTTTTGTCAAACGGGTCCCAGTGCTCTGCTCCTCTCTTTTCACTCCTGCTGCCAGAAGCCCAGGGAGGATGGGAGGGTTTAGAACATGGCTGGGCACTGTGGTTTCTTCCAGAGAAGTGGAGGGCATTTGCTTTACCTTGCCACAACCACTTGGGATAGTGTGTGCACCTCAGGAAAACTGTCTCCGTGGGAAGCCGGCTTTTTCAAAGGGGTCTCAGGGCCGTGTGCCTCGGCTGTCCCTCCGGCTCCCCAAAGCACAGGGACGAGGTGAGGGGCTTAGACCATGCCTGGGCAATGTTGTTTCTTACACCTGGGTGTGTGGCATTTTGTTGAGCTGGCTACCCCCACTTGGGATAGGTGTTCCACAGCAAGCACCTATTGATCGTCGGAAGCCGTTTTTGCCCCAGGGGTCTCCGGGCTGTGTTCGTTGGGGTTGAACTCCTGCTAGCAAAACCGCCGGGTTGAGGGAAGGGTTCAGACTGTGCCTGGGCCCTGTGGTCTCTTCCAGGTCAGTGTATGGCATTTCCTTCCCCTTGCCCCAGGCACCTGGGAGCATGTCTGCACGTGGAGAAAGACTTTCCCGTGGGAAGCCGGGTTTTGTCAAACGGGTCCACGTGCTCTGCTCCTCTCTTTTCACTCCTGCTGCCAGAAGCCCAGGGAGGATGGGAGGGCTTAGAACATGGCTGGGCACTATGGTTTCTTCCAGAGAAGTGGAGGGCATTTGCTTTACCTTGCCACAACCACTTGGGATAGTGTGTGCACCTCAGGAAAACTGTTTCCGTGGGAAGCCGGCTTTTTCAAAGGGGTATCAGGGCCGTGTACATCGGCTGTCCCTCCGGCTCCCCAAAGCACAGGGACGAGGTGAGGGGCTTAGACCATGCCTGGGCAATGTTGTTTCTTACACCTGGGTGTGTGGCATTTTGTTGAGCTGGCTACCCCCACTTGGGATAGGTGTTCCACAGCAAGCACCTATTGTTCGTCGGAAGCCGTTTTTGACCCAGGGGTCTCCGGGCTGTGTTCGTTGGGGTTGAACTCCTGCTAGCAAAACCGCCGGGTTGAGGGAAGGGTTCAGACTGTGCCTGGGCCCTGTGGTCTCTTCCAGGTCAGTGTATGGCATTTCCTTCCCCTTTCCCCAGGCACCTGGTAGCATGTCTGCACGTGGAGAAAGACTTTCCCGTGGGAAGCCGGGTTTTGTCAAACGGGTCCCAGTGCTCTGCTCCTCTCTTTTCACTCCTGCTGCCAGAAGCCCAGGGAGGATGGGAGGGCTTAGAACATGGCTGGGCACTGTGGTTTCTTCCAGAGAAGTGGAGGGCATTTGCTTTACCTTGCCACAACCACTTGGGATAGGGTGTGCACCTCAGGAAAACTGTCTCCGTGGGAAGCCGGCTTTTTGCAAAGGGGTCTCAGGGCCGTGTGCCTCGGCTGTCCCTCCGGCTCCCCAAAGCACAGGGACGAGGTGAGGGGCTTAGACCATGCCTGGGCAATGTTGTTTCTTACACCTGGGTGTGTGGCATTTTGTTGAGCTGGCTACCCACACTTGGGATAGGTGTTCCACAGCAAGCACCTATTGTTCGTCGGAAGCCGTTTTTGCCCCAGGGGTCTCCGGGCTGTGTTCGTTGGGGTTGAACTCCTGCTAGCAAACCCGCCGGGTTGAGGGAAGGGTTCAGACTGTGCCTGGGCCCTGTGGTCTCTTCCAGGTCAGTGTATGGCATTTCCTTCCCCTTGCCCCAGGCACCTGGGAGCATGTCTGCACGTGGAGAAAGACTTTCCCGTGGGAAGCCGGGTTTTGTCAAACGGGTCCCCGTGCTCTGCTCCTCTCTTTTCACTCCTGCTGCCAGAAGCTCAGGGAGGATGGGAGGGCTTAGAACATGGCTGGGCACTGTGGTTTCTTCCAGAGAAGTGGAGGGCATTTGCTTTACCTTGCCACAACCACTTGGGATAGGGTCTGCACCTCAGGAAAACTGTCTCCGTGGGAAGCCGGCTTTTTGCAAAGGGGTCTCAGGGCCGTGTGCCTCGGCTGTCCCTCCGGCTCCCCAAAGCACAGGGACGAGGTGAGGGGCTTAGACCATGCCTGGGCAATGTTGTTTCTTACACCTGGGTGTGTGGCATTTTGTTGACCTGGCTACCCCCACTTGGGATAGGTGTTCCACAGCAAGCACCTATTGTTCGTCGGAATCCGTTTTTGCCCCAGGGGTCTCCGGGCTGTGTTCGTTGGGGTTGAACTCCTGCTAGCAAAACCGCCGGGTTGAGGGAAGGGTTCAGACTGTGCCTGGGCCCTGTGGTCTCTTCCAGGTCAGTGTATGGCATTTCCTTCCCCTTGCCACAGGCACCTGGGAGCATGTCTGCACGTGGAGAAAGACTTTCCCGTGGGAAGCCGGGTTTTGTCAAACGGGTCCCAGTGCTCTGCTCCTCTCTTTTCACTCCTGCTGCCAGAAGCCCAGGGAGGATGGGAGGGTTTAGAACATGGCTGGGCACTGTGGTTTCTTCCAGAGAAGTGGAGGGCATTTGCTTTACCTTGCCACAACCACTTGGGATAGTGTGTGCACCTCAGGAAAACTGTCTCCGTGGGAAGCCGGCTTTTTCAAAGGGGTCTCAGGGCCGTGTGCCTCGGCTGTCCCTCCGGCTCCCCAAAGCACAGGGACGAGGTGAGGGGCTTAGACCATGCCTGGGCAATGTTGTTTCTTACACCTGGGTGTGTGGCATTTTGTTGAGCTGGCTACCCCCACTTGGGATAGGTGTTCCACAGCAAGCACCTATTGTTCGTCGGAAGCCGTTTTTGCCCCAGGGGTCTCCGGGCTGTGTTCGTTGGGGTTGAACTCCTGCTAGCAAAACCGCCGGGTTGAGGGAAGGGTTCAGACTGTGCCTGGGCCCTGTGGTCTCTTCCAGGTCAGTGTATGGCATTTCCTTCCCCTTGCCCCAGGCACCTGGGAGCATGTCTGCACGTGGAGAAAGACTTTCCCGTGGGAAGCCGGGTTTTGTCAAACGGGTCCACGTGCTCTGCTCCTCTCTTTTCACTCCTGCTGCCAGAAGCCCAGGGAGGATGGGAGGGCTTAGAACATGGCTGGGCACTATGGTTTCTTCCAGAGAAGTGGAGGGCATTTGCTTTACCTTGCCACAACCACTTGGGATAGTGTGTGCACCTCAGGAAAACTGTTTCCGTGGGAAGCCGGCTTTTTCAAAGGGGTATCAGGGCCGTGTACATCGGCTGTCCCTCCGGCTCCCCAAAGCACAGGGACGAGGTGAGGGGCTTAGACCATGCCTGGGCAATGTTGTTTCTTACACCTGGGTGTGTGGCATTTTGTTGAGCTGGCTACCCCCACTTGGGATAGGTGTTCCACAGCAAGCACCTATTGTTCGTCGGAAGCCGTTTTTGACCCAGGGGTCTCCGGGCTGTGTTCGTTGGGGTTGAACTCCTGCTAGCAAAACCGCCGGGTTGAGGGAAGGGTTCAGACTGTGCCTGGGCCCTGTGGTCTCTTCCAGGTCAGTGTATGGCATTTCCTTCCCCTTTCCCCAGGCACCTGGTAGCATGTCTGCACGTGGAGAAAGACTTTCCCGTGGGAAGCCGGGTTTTGTCAAACGGGTCCCAGTGCTCTGCTCCTCTCTTTTCACTCCTGCTGCCAGAAGCCCAGGGAGGATGGGAGGGCTTAGAACATGGCTGGGCACTGTGGTTTCTTCCAGAGAAGTGGAGGGCATTTGCTTTACCTTGCCACAACCACTTGGGATAGGGTGTGCACCTCAGGAAAACTGTCTCCGTGGGAAGCCGGCTTTTTGCAAAGGGGTCTCAGGGCCGTGTGCCTCGGCTGTCCCTCCGGCTCCCCAAAGCACAGGGACGAGGTGAGGGGCTTAGACCATGCCTGGGCAATGTTGTTTCTTACACCTGGGTGTGTGGCATTTTGTTGAGCTGGCTACCCACACTTGGGATAGGTGTTCCACAGCAAGCACCTATTGTTCGTCGGAAGCCGTTTTTGCCCCAGGGGTCTCCGGGCTGTGTTCGTTGGGGTTGAACTCCTGCTAGCAAACCCGCCGGGTTGAGGGAAGGGTTCAGACTGTGCCTGGGCCCTGTGGTCTCTTCCAGGTCAGTGTATGGCATTTCCTTCCCCTTGCCCCAGGCACCTGGGAGCATGTCTGCACGTGGAGAAAGACTTTCCCGTGGGAAGCCGGGTTTTGTCAAACGGGTCCCCGTGCTCTGCTCCTCTCTTTTCACTCCTGCTGCCAGAAGCCCAGGGAGGATGGGAGGGCTTAGAACATGGCTGGGCACTGTGGTTTCTTCCAGAGAAGTGGAGGGCATTTGCTTTACCTTGCCACAACCACTTGGGATAGGGTGTGCACCTCAGGAAAACTGTCTCCGTGGGAAGCCGGCTTTTTGCCAAGGGGTCTCAGGGCCGTGTGCCTCGGCTGTCCCTCCGGCTCCCCAAAGCACAGGGACGAGGTGAGGGGCTTAGACCATGCCTGGGCAATGTTGTTTCTTACACCTGGGTGTGTGGCATTTTGTTGAGCTGGCTACCCCCACTTGGGATAGGTGTTCCACAGCAGCACCTATTGTTCGTCGGAAGCCGTTTTTGCCCCAGGGGTCTCCGGGCTGTGTTCGTTGGGGTTGAACTCCTGCTAGCAAAACCGCCGGGTTGACGGAACGGTTCAGACTGTGCCTGGGCCCTGTGGTCTCTTCCAGGTCAGTGTATGGCATTTCCTTCCCCTTGCCACAGGCACCTGGGAGCATGTCTGCACGTGGAGAAAGACTTTCCCGTGGGAAGCCGGTTTTTGTCAAACGGGTCCCAGTGCTCTGCTCCTCTCTTTTCACTCCTGCTGCCAGAAGCCCAGGGAGGATGGGAGGGCTTAGAACATGGCTGGGCACTGTGGTTTCTTCCAGAGAAGTGGAGGGTATTTGCTTTACCTTGCCACAACCACTTGGGATAGGGTATTCACCTCAGGAAAACTGTCTCCGTGGGAAGCCGGCTTTTTGCAAAGGTGTCTCAGGGCCGTGTCCCTCGGCTGTCCCTCTGGCTCCCCAAAGCACAGGGACGAGGTGAGGGGCTTAGACCATGCCTGGGCAATGTTGTTTCTTACACCTGGGTGTGTGGCATTTTGTTGAGCTGGCTACCCCCCCTTTGGATAGGTGTTCCACAGCAAGCACCTATTGTTCGTCGGAAGCCGTTTTTGCCCCAGGGGTCTCCGGGCTGTGTTCGTTGGGGTTGAACTCCTGCTAGCAAACCCGCCGGGTTGAGGGAAGGGTTCAGACTGTGCCTGGGCCCTGTGGTCTCTTCCAGGTCAGTGTATGGCATTTCCTTCCCCTTGCCCCAGGCACCTGGGAGCATGTCTGCACGTGGAGAAAGACTTTCCCGTGGGAAGCCGGGTTTTGTCAAACGGGTCCCCGTGCTCTGCTCCTCTCTTTTCACTCCTGCTGCCAGAAGCCCAGGGAGGATGGGAGGGCTTAGAACATGGCTGGGCACTGTGGTTTCTTCCAGAGAAGTGGAGGGCATTTGCTTTACCTTGCCACAACCACTTGGGATAGGGTATGCACCTCAGGAAAACTGTCTCCGTGGGAAGCCGGCTTTTTGCAAAGGGGTCTCAGGGCCGTGTGCCTCGGCTGTCCCTCCGGCTCCCCAAAGCACAGGGACGAGGTGAGGGGCTTAGACCATGCCTGGGCAATGTTGTTTCTTACACCTGGGTGTGTGGCATTTTGTTGAGCTGGCTACCCCCACTTGGGATAGGTGTTCCACAGCAAGCACCTATTGTTCGTCGGAAGCCGTTTTTGCCCCAGGGGTCTCCGGGCTGTGTTCGTTGGGGTTGAACTCCTGCTAGCAAAACCGCCGGGTGGAGGGAAGGGTTCAGACTGTGCCTGGGCCCTGTGGTCTCTTCCAGGTCAGTGTATGGCATTTCCTTCCCCTTGCCACAGGCACCTGGGAGCATGTCTGCACGTGGAGAAAGACTTTCCCGTGGGAAGCCGGGTTTTGTCAAACGGGTCCCAGTGCTCTGCTCCTCTCTTTTCACTCCTGCTGCCAGAAGCCCAGGGAGGATGGGAGGGCTTAGAACATGGCTGGGCACTGTGGTTTCTTCCAGAGAAGTGGAGGGCATTTGCTTTACCTTGCCACAACCACTTCGGATAGGGTGTGCACCTCAGGAAAACTGTCTCCGTGGGAAGCCGGCTTTTTGCAAAGGGGTCTCAGGGCCGTGTGCCTCGGCTGTCCCTCCGGCTCCCCAAAGCACAGGGACGAGGTGAGGGGCTTAGACCATGCCTGGGCAATGTTGTTTCTTGCACCTGGGTGTGTGGCACTTTGTTGAGCTGGCTACCCCCCCTTGGGATAGGTGTTCCACAGCAAGCACCTATTGTTCGTCGGAAGCCGTTTTTGCCCCAGGGGTCTCCGGGCTGTGTTCGTTGGGGTTGAACTCCTGCTAGCAAAACCGCCGGGTTGAGGGAAGGGTTCAGACTGTGCCTGGGCCCTGTGGTCTCTTCCAGGTCAGTGTATGGCATTTCCTTCCCCTTGCCCCAGGCACCTGGGAGCATGTTTGCACGTGGAGAAAGACTTTCCCGTGGGAAGCCGGGTTTTGTCAAACGGGTCCCAGTGCTCTGCTCCTCTCTTTTCACTCCTGCTGCCAGAAGCCCAGGGAGGATGGGAGGGCTTAGAACATGGCTGGGCACTGTGGTTTCTTCCAGAGAAGTGGAGGGCATTTGCTTTACCTTGCCACAACCACTTGGGATAGGGTGTGCACCTCAGGAAAACTGTCTCCGTGGGAAGCCGGCTTTTTGCAAAGGGGTCTCAGGGCCGTGTGCCTCGGCTGTCCCTCCGGCTCCCCAAAGCACAGGGACGAGGTGAGGGGCTTAGACCATGCCTGGGCAATGTTGTTTCTTACACCGGGGTGTGTGGCATTTTGTTGAGCTGGCTACCCCCACTTGGGATAGGTGTTCCACAGCAAGCACCTATTGTTCGTCGGAAGCCGTTTTTGCCCCAGGGGTCTCCGGGCTGTGTTCGTTGGGGTTGAACTCCTGCTAGTAAAACCGCCGGGTTGAGGGAAGGGTTCAGACTGTGCCTGGGCCCTGTGGTCTCTTCCAGGTCAGTGTATGGCATTTCCTTCCCCTTGCCACAGGCACCTGGGAGCATGTCTGCACGTGGAGAAAGACTTTCCCGTGGGAAGCCGGGTTTTGTCAAACGGGTCCCAGTGCTCTGCTCCTCTCTTTTCACTCCTGCTGCCAGAAGCCCAGGGACGATGGGAGGGTTCAGAACATGGCTGGGCACTGTGGTTTCTTCCAGAGAAGTGGAGGGCATTTGCTTTACCTTGCCACAACCACTTGGGATAGTGTGTGCACCTCAGGAAAACTGTTTCCGTGGGAAGCCGGCTTTTTCAAAGGGGTCTCAGGGCCGTGTGCCTCGGCTGTCCAGCCGGCTCCCCAAAGCACAGGGACGAGGTGAGGGGTTTAGACCATGCCTGGGCAATGTTGTTTCTTAAACCTGGGTGTGTGGCATTTTGTTGAGCTGGCTACCCCCCCTTGGGATAGGTGTTCCACAGCAAGCACCTATTGTTCGTCGGAAGCCGTTTTTGCCCCAGGGGTCTCCGGGCTGTGTTCGTTGGGGTTGAACTCCTGCTAGCAAAACCGCCGGGTTGAGGGAAGGGTTCAGACTGTGCCTGGGCCCTGTGGTCTCTTCCAGGTCAGTGTATGGCATTTCCTTCCCCTTGCCCCAGGCACCTGGGAGCATGTCTGCACGTGGAGAAAGACTTTCCCGTGGGAAGCCGGGTTTTGTCAAACGGGTCCACGTGCTCTGCTCCTCTCTTTTCACTCCTGCTGCCAGAAGCCCAGGGACGATGGGAGGGCTTAGAACATGGCTGGGCACTGTGGTTTCTTCCAGAGAAGTGGAGGGCATTTGCTTTACCTTGCCACAACCACTTGGGATAGGGTGTGCACCTCAGGAAAACTGTCTCCGTGGGAAGCGGGCTTTTTCAAAGGGGTCTCAGGGCCGTGTGCCTCGGCTGTCCGTCCGGATCCCCAAAGCACAGGGACGAGGTGAGGGGCTTAGACCATGCCTGGGCAATGTTGTTTCTTACACCTGGGTGTGTGGCATTTTGTTGAGCTGGCTACCCCCACTTGGGATAGGTGTTCCACAGCAAGCACCTATTGTTCGTCGGAAGCCGTTTTTGCCCCAGGGGTCTCCGGGCTGTGTTCGTTGGGGTTGAACTCCTGCTAGCAAAACCGCCGGGTTGAGGGAAGGGTTCAGACTGTGCCTGGGCCCTGTGGTCTCTTCCAGGTCAGTGTATGGCATTTCCTTCCCCTTGCCCCAGGCACCTGGGAGCATGTCTGCACGTGGAGAAAGACTTTCCCGTGGGAAGCCGGGTTTTGTCAAACGGGTCCCAGTGCTCTGCTCCTCTCTTTTCACTCCTGCTGCCAGAAGCCCAGGGAGGATGGGAGGGCTTAGAACATGGCTGGGCACTGTGGTTTCTTCCAGAGAAGTGGAGGGCATTTGCTTTACCTTGCCACAACCACTTGGGATAGGGTCTGCACCTCAGGAAAACTGTCTCCGTGGGAAGCCGGCTTTTTGCAAAGGGGTCTCAGGGCCGTGTGCCTCGGCTGTCCCTCCGGCTCCCCAAAGCACAGGGACGAGGTGAGGGGCTTAGACCATGCCTGGGCAATGTTGTTTCTTACACCTGGGTCTGTGGCATTTTGTTGAGCTGGCTACCCCCACTTGGGATAGGTGTTCCACAGCAAGCACCTATTGTTCGTCGGAAGCCGTTTTTACCCCAGGGGTCTCCGGGCTGTGTTCGTTGGGGTTGAACTCCTGCTAGCAAAACCGCCGGGTTGAGGGAAGGGTTCAGACTGTGCCTGGGCCCTGTGGTCTCTTCCAGGTCAGTGTATGGCATTTCCTTCCCCTTGCCCCAGGCACCTGGGAGCATGTCTGCACGTGGAGAAAGACTTTCCCGTGGGAAGCCGGGTTTTGTCAAACGGGTCCCAGTGCTCTGCTCCTCTCTTTTCACTCCTGCTGCCAGAAGCCCAGGGAGGATGGGAGGGCTTAGAACATGGCTGGGCACTGTGGTTTCTTCCAGAGAAGTGGAGGGCATTTGCTTTACCTTGCCACAACCACTTGGGATAGGGTCTGCACCTCAGGAAAACTGTCTTCGTGGGAAGCCGGCTTTTTGCAAAGGGGTCTCAGGGCCGTGTGCCTCGGCTGTCCCTCCGGCTCCCCAAAGCACAGGGACGAGGTGAGGGGCTTAGACCATGCCTGGGCAATGTTGTTTCTTACACCTGGGTCTGTGGCATTTTGTTGAGCTGGCTACCCCCACTTGGGATAGGTGTTCCACAGCAAGCACCTATTGTTCGTCGGAAGCCGTTTTTGCCCCAGGGGTTCCCGGGCTGTGTTCGTTGGGGTTGAACTCCTGCTAGCAAAACCGCCGGGTTGAGGAAAGGGTTCAGACTGTGCCTGGGCCCTGTGGTCTCTTCCAGGTCAGTGTATGGCATTTCCTTCCCCTTTCCCCAGGCACCTGGTAGCATGTCTGCACGTGGAGAAAGACTTTCCCGTGGGAAGCCGGGTTTTGTCAAACGGGTCCCAGTGCTCTGCTCCTCTCTTTTCACTCCTGCTGCCAGAAGCCCAGGGAGGATGGGAGGGCTTAGAACATGGCTGGGCACTGTGGTTTCTTCCAGAGAAGTGGAGGGCATTTGCTTTACCTTGCCACAACCACTTGGGATAGGGTGTGCACCTCAGGAAAACTGTCTCCGTGGGAAGCCGGCTTTTTGCAAAGGGGTCTCAGGGCCGTGTGCCTCGGCTGTCCCTCCGGCTCCCCAAAGCACAGAAACGAGGTGAGGGGCTTAGACCATGCCTGGGCAATGTTGTTTCTTACACCTGGGTGTGTGGCATTTTGTTGAGCTGGCTACCCCCACTTGGGATAGGTGTTCCACAGCAAGCACCTATTGTTCGTCGGAAGCCGTTTTTGCCCCAGGGGTCTCCGGGCTGTGTTCGTTGGGGTTGAACTCCTGCTAGCAAAACCGCCGGGTTGAGGGAAGGGTTCAGACTGTGCCTGGGCCCTGTGGTCTCTTCCAGGTCAGTGTATGGCATTTCCTTCCCCTTGCCACAGGCACCTGGGAGCATGTCTGCACGTGGAGAAAGACTTTCCCGTGGGAAGCCGGTTTTTGTCAAACGGGTCCCAGTGCTCTGCTCCTCTCTTTTCACTCCTGCTGCCAGAAGCCCAGGGAGGATGGGAGGGCTTAGAACATGGCTGGGCACTGTGCTTTCTTCCAGAGAAGTGGAGGGCATTTGCTTTACCTTGCCACAACCACTTGGGATAGGGTCTGCACCTCAGGAAAACTGTTTCCGTGGGAAGCCGGCTTTTTGCAAAGGTGTCTCAGGGCCGTGTGCCTCGGCTGCCCCTCCGGCTCCCCAAAGCACAGGGACGAGGTGAGGGGCTTAGACCATGCCTGGGCAATGTTGTTTCTTACACCTGGGTGTGTGGCATTTTGTTGAGCTGGCTACCCCCCCTTGGGATAGGTGTTCCACAGCAAGCACCTATTGTTCGTCGGAAGCCGTTTTTGCCCCAGGGGTCTCCGGGCTGTGTTCGTTGGGGTTGAACTCCTGCTAGCAAAACCGCCGGGTTGAGGGAAGGGTTCAGACTGTGCCTGGGCCCTGTGGTCTCTTCCAGGTCAGTGTATGGCATTTCCTTCCCCTTGCCACAGGCACCTGGGAGCATGTTTGCACGTGAAGAAAGACTTTCCCGTGGGAAGCCGGGTTTTGTCAAACGGGTCCCAGTGCTCTGCTCCTCTCTTTTCACTCCTGCTGCCAGAAGCCCAGGGAGGATGGGAGGGCTTAGAACATGGCTGGGCACTGTGGTTTCTTCCAGAGAAGTGGAGGGCGTTTGCTTTACCTTGCCACAACCACTTGGGATAGGGTGTGCACCTCAGGAAAACTGTCTCCGTGGGAAGCCGGCTTTTTGCAAAGGGGTCTCAGGGCCGTGTGCCTCGGCTGTCCCTCCGGCTCCCCAAAGCACAGGGACGAGGTGAGGGGCTTAGACCATGCCTGGGCAATGTTGTTTCTTACACCTGGGTGTGTGGCATTTTGTTGAGCTGGCTACCCCCACTTGGGATAGGTGTTCCACAGCAAGCACCTATTGTTCGTCGGAAGCCGTTTTTGCCCCAGGGGTCTCCGGGCTGTGTTCGTTGGGGTTGAACTCCTGCTAGCAAAACCGCCGGGTTGAGGGAAGGGTTCAGACTGTGCCTGGGCCCTGTGGTCTCTTCCAGGTCAGTGTATGGCATTTCCTTCCCCTTGCCACAGGCACCTGGGAGCATGTCTGCACGTGGAGAAAGACTTTCCCGTGGGAAGCCGGTTTTTGTCAAACGGGTCCCAGTGCTCTGCTCCTCTCTTTTCACTCCTGCTGCCAGAAGCCCAGGGAGGATGGGAGGGCTTAGAACATGACTGGGCACTGTGCTTTCTTCCAGAGAAGTGGAGGGCATTTGCTTTACCTTGCCACAACCACTTGGGATAGGGTGTGCACCTCAGGAAAACTGTCTCCGTGGGAAGCGGGCTTTTTCAAAGGGGTCTCAGGGCCGTGTGCCTCGGCTGTCCGTCCGGATCCCCAAAGCACAGGGACGAGGTGAGGGGCTTAGACCATGCCTGGGCAATGTTGTTTCTTACACCTGGGTGTGTGGCATTTTGTTGAGCTGGCTACCCCCACTTGGGATAGGTGTTCCACAGCAAGCACCTATTGTTCGTCGGAAGCCGTTTTTGCCCCAGGGGTCTCCGGGCTGTGTTCGTTGGGGTTGAACTCCTGCTAGCAAAACCGCCGGGTTGAGGGAAGGGTTCAGACTGTGCCTGGGCCCTGTGGTCTCTTCCAGGTCAGTGTATGGCATTTCCTTCCCCTTGCCCCAGGCACCTGGGAGCATGTCTGCACGTGGAGAAAGACTTTCCCGTGGGAAGCCGGGTTTTGTCAAACGGGTCCCAGTGCTCTGCTCCTCTCTTTTCACTCCTGCTGCCAGAAGCCCAGGGAGGATGGGAGGGCTTAGAACATGGCTGGGCACTGTGGTTTCTTCCAGAGAAGTGGAGGGCATTTGCTTTACCTTGCCACAACCACTTGGGATAGGGTGTGCACCTCAGGAAAACTGTCTCCGTGGGAACCCGGCTTTTTGCAAAGGGGTCTCAGGGCCGTGTACCTCGGCTGTCCCTCCGGCTCCCCAAAGCACAGGGACGAGGTGAGGGGCTTAGACCATGCCTGGGCAATGTTGTTTCTTACACCTGGGTGTGTGGCATTTTGTTGAGCTGGCTACCCCCACTTGGGATAGGTGTTCCACAGCAAGCACCTATTGTTCGTCGGAAGCCGTTTTTGACCCAGGGGTTTCCGGGCTGTGTTCGTTGGGGTTGAACTCCTGCTAGCAAAACCGCCGGGTTGAGGGAAGGGTTCAGACTGTGCCTGGGCCCTGTGGTCTCTTCCAGGTCAGTGTATGGCATTTCCTTCCCCTTGCCCCAGGCACCTGGGAGCATGTCTGCACGTGGAGAAAGACTTCCCGTGGGAAGCCGGGTTTTGTCAAACGGGTCCCAGTGCTCTGCTCCTCTCTTTTCACTCCTGCTGCCAGAAGCCCAGGGAGGATGGGAGGGCTTAGAACATGGCTGGGCACTGTGGTTTCTTCCAGAGAAGTGGAGGGCATTTGCTTTACCTTGCCACAACCACTTGGGATAGGGTGTGCACCTCAGGAAAACTGTCTCCGTGGGAAGCCGGCTTTTTGCAAAGGGGTCTCAGGGCCGTGTGCCTCGGCTGTCCCTCCGGCTCCCCAAAGCACAGGGACGAGGTGAGGGGCTTAGACCATGCCTGGGCAATGTTGTTTCTTACACCTGGGTGTGTGGCATTTTGTTGAGCTGGCTACCCCCACTTGGGATAGGTGTTCCACAGCAAGCACCTATTGATCGTCGGAAGCCGTTTTTGCCCCAGGGGTCTCCGGGCTGTGTTCATTGGGGTTGAACTCCTGCTAGCAAAACCGCCGGGTTGAGGGAAGGGTTCAGACTGTGCCTGGGCCCTGTGGTCTCTTCCAGGTCAGTGTATGGCATTTCCTTCCCCTTGCCACAGGCACCTGGGAGCATGTCTGCACGTGGAGAAAGACTTTCCCGTGGGAAGCCGGGTTTTGTCAAACGGGTCCCAGTGCTCTGCTCCTCTCTTTTCACTCCTGCTGCCAGAAGCCCAGGGAGGATGGGAGGGCTTAGAACATGGCTGGGCACTGTGGTTTCTTCCAGAGAAGTGGAGGGCATTTGCTTTACCTTGCCACAACCACTTGGGATAGGGTGTGCAACTCAGGAAAACTGTTTCCGTGGGAAGCCGGCTTTTTCAAAGGGGTCTCAGGGCCGTGTGCCTCGGCTGTCCCTCCGGCTCCCCAAAGCACAGGGACGAGGTGAGGGGCTTAGACCATGCCTGGGCAATGTTGTTTCTTACACCTGGGTGTGTGGCATTTTGTTGAGCTGGCTACCCCCACTTGGGATAGGTGTTCCACAGCAAGCACCTATTGTTCGTCGGAAGCCGTTTTTGCCCCAGGGGTCTCCGGGCTGTGTTCGTTGGGGTTGAACTCCTGCTAGCAAAACCGCCGGGTTGAGGGAAGGGTTCAGACTGTGCCTGGGCCCTGTGGTCTCTTCCAGGTCAGTGTATGGCATTTCCTTCCCCTTGCCCCAGGCACCTGGGAGCATGTCTGCCCGTGGAGAAAGACTTTCCCGTGGGAAGCCGGTTTTTGTCAAACGGGTCCCAGTGCTCTGCTCCTCTCTTTTCACTCCTGCTGCCAGAAGCCCAGGGAGGATGGGAGGGCTTAGAACATGGCTGGGCACTGTGGTTTCTTCCAGAGAAGTGGAGAGCATTTGCTTAACCTTGCCACAACCACTTGGGATAGGGTCTGCACCTCAGGAAAACTGTCTCCGTGGGAAGCCGGCTTTTTGCAAAGGGGTCTCAGGGCCGTGTGCCTCGGCTGTCCCTCCGGCTCCCCAAAGCACAGGGACGAGGTGAGGGGCTTAGACCATGCCTGGGCAATGTTGTTTCTTACACCTGGGTGTGTGGCATTTTGTTGACCTGGCTACCCCCACTTGGGATAGGTGTTCCACAGCAAGCACCTATTGTTCGTCGGAATCCGTTTTTGCCCCAGGGGTCTCCGGGCTGTGTTCGTTGGGGTTGAACTCCTGCTAGCAAAACCGCCGGGTTGAGGGAAGGGTTCAGACTGTGCCTGGGCCCTGTGGTCTCTTCTAGGTCAGTGTATGGCATTTCCTTCCCCTTGCCACAGGCACCTGGGAGCATGTCTGCACGTGGAGAAAGACTTTCCCGTGGGAAGCCGGGTTTTGTCAAACGGGTCCCAGTGCTCTGCTCCTCTCTTTTCACTCCTGCTGCCAGAAGCCCAGGGAGGATGGGAGGGTTTAGAACATGGCTGGGCACTGTGGTTTCTTCCAGAGAAGTGGAGGGCATTTGCTTTACCTTGCCACAACCACTTGGGATAGTGTGTGCACCTCAGGAAAACTGTCTCCGTGGGAAGCCGGCTTTTTCAAAGGGGTCTCAGGGCCGTGTGCCTCGGCTGTCCCTCCGGCTCCCCAAAGCACAGGGACGAGGTGAGGGGCTTAGACCATGCCTGGGCAATGTTGTTTCTTACACCTGGGTGTGTGGCATTTTGTTGAGCTGGCTACCCCCACTTGGGATAGGTGTTCCACAGCAAGCACCTATTGTTCGTCGGAAGCCGTTTTTGCCCCAGGGGTCTCCGGGCTGTGTTCGTTGGGGTTGAACTCCTGCTAGCAAAACCGCCGGGTTGAGGGAAGGGTTCAGACTGTGCCTGGGCCCTGTGGTCTCTTCCAGGTCAGTGTATGGCATTTCCTTCCCCTTGCCCCAGGCACCTGGGAGCATGTCTGCACGTGGAGAAAGACTTTCCCGTGGGAAGCCGGGTTTTGTCAAACGGGTCCCAGTGCTCTGCTCCTCTCTTTTCACTCCTGCTGCCAGAAGCCCAGGGAGGATGGGAGGGCTTAGAACATGGCTGGGCACTATGGTTTCTTCCAGAGAAGTGGAGGGCATTTGCTTTACCTTGCCACAACCACTTGGGATAGTGTGTGCACCTCAGGAAAACTGTTTCCGTGGGAAGCCGGCTTTTTCAAAGGGGTATCAGGGCCGTGTACATCGGCTGTCCCTCCGGCTCCCCAAAGCACAGGGACGAGGTGAGGGGCTTAGACCATGCCTGGGCAATGTTGTTTCTTACACCTGGGTGTGTGGCATTTTGTTGAGCTGGCTACCCCCACTTGGGATAGGTGTTCCACAGCAAGCACCTATTGTTCGTCGGAAGCCGTTTTTGCCCCAGGGGTCTCCGGGCTGTGTTCGTTGGGGTTGAACTCCTGCTAGCAAAACCGCCGGGTTGAGGGAAGGGTTCAGACTGTGCCTGGGCCCTGTGGTCTCTTCCAGGTCAGTGTATGGCATTTCCTTCCCCTTTCCCCAGGCACCTGGTAGCATGTCTGCACGTGGAGAAAGACTTTCCCGTGGGAAGCCGGGTTTTGTCAAACGGGTCCCAGTGCTCTGCTCCTCTCTTTTCACTCCTGCTGCCAGAAGCCCAGGGAGGATGGGAGGGCTTAGAACATGGCTGGGCACTGTGGTTTCTTCCAGAGAAGTGGAGGGCATTTGCTTTACCTTGCCACAACCACTTGGGATAGGGTGTGCACCTCAGGAAAACTGTCTCCGTGGGAAGCCGGCTTTTTGCAAAGGGGTCTCAGGGCCGTGTGCCTCGGCTGTCCCTCCGGCTCCCCAAAGCACAGGGACGAGGTGAGGGGCTTAGACCATGCCTGGGCAATGTTGTTTCTTACACCTGGGTGTGTGGCATTTTGTTGAGCTGGCTACCCACACTTGGGATAGGTGTTCCACAGCAAGCACCTATTGTTCGTCGGAAGCCGTTTTTGCCCCAGGGGTCTCCGGGCTGTGTTCGTTGGGGTTGAACTCCTGCTAGCAAACCCGCCGGGTTGAGGGAAGGGTTCAGACTGTGCCTGGGCCCTGTGGTCTCTTCCAGGTCAGTGTATGGCATTTCCTTCCCCTTGCCCCAGGCACCTGGGAGCATGTCTGCACGTGGAGAAAGACTTTCCCGTGGGAAGCCGGGTTTTGTCAAACGGGTCCCCGTGCTCTGCTCCTCTCTTTTCACTCCTGCTGCCAGAAGCCCAGGGAGGATGGGAGGGCTTAGAACATGGCTGGGCACTGTGGTTTCTTCCAGAGAAGTGGAGGGCATTTGCTTTACCTTGCCACAACCACTTGGGATAGGGTGTGCACCTCAGGAAAACTGTCTCCGTGGGAAGCCGGCTTTTTGCCAAGGGGTCTCAGGGCCGTGTGCCTCGGCTGTCCCTCCGGCTCCCCAAAGCACAGGGACGAGGTGAGGGGCTTAGACCATGCCTGGGCAATGTTGTTTCTTACACCTGGGTGTGTGGCATTTTGTTGAGCTGGCTACCCCCACTTGGGATAGGTGTCCCACAGCAGCACCTATTGTTCGTCGGAAGCCGTTTTTGCCCCAGGGGTCTCCGGGCTGTGTTCGTTGGGGTTGAACTCCTGCTAGCAAAACCGCCGGGTTGACGGAACGGTTCAGACTGTGCCTGGGCCCTGTGGTCTCTTCCAGGTCAGTGTATGGCATTTCCTTCCCCTTGCCACAGGCACCTGGGAGCATGTCTGCACGTGGAGAAAGACTTTCCCGTGGGAAGCCGGTTTTTGTCAAACGGGTCCCAGTGCTCTGCTCCTCTCTTTTCACTCCTGCTGCCAGAAGCCCAGGGAGGATGGGAGGGCTTAGAACATGGCTGGGCACTGTGGTTTCTTCCAGAGAAGTGGAGGGTATTTGCTTTACCTTGCCACAACCACTTGGGATAGGGTATTCACCTCAGGAAAACTGTCTCCGTGGGAAGCCGGCTTTTTGCAAAGGTGTCTCAGGGCCGTGTCCCTCGGCTGTCCCTCTGGCTCCCCAAAGCACAGGGACGAGGTGAGGGGCTTAGACCATGCCTGGGCAATGTTGTTTCTTACACCTGGGTGTGTGGCATTTTGTTGAGCTGGCTACCCCCCCTTTGGATAGGTGTTCCACAGCAAGCACCTATTGTTCGTCGGAAGCCGTTTTTGCCCCAGGGGTCTCCGGGCTGTGTTCGTTGGGGTTGAACTCCTGCTAGCAAACCCGCCGGGTTGAGGGAAGGGTTCAGACTGTGCCTGGGCCCTGTGGTCTCTTCCAGGTCAGTGTATGGCATTTCCTTCCCCTTGCCCCAGGCACCTGGGAGCATGTCTGCACGTGGAGAAAGACTTTCCCGTGGGAAGCCGGGTTTTGTCAAACGGGTCCCCGTGCTCTGCTCCTCTCTTTTCACTCCTGCTGCCAGAAGCCCAGGGAGGATGGGAGGGCTTAGAACATGGCTGGGCACTGTGGTTTCTTCCAGAGAAGTGGAGGGCATTTGCTTTACCTTGCCACAACCACTTGGGATAGGGTATGCACCTCAGGAAAACTGTCTCCGTGGGAAGCCGGCTTTTTGCAAAGGGGTCTCAGGGCCGTGTGCCTCGGCTGTCCCTCCGGCTCCCCAAAGCACAGGGACGAGGTGAGGGGCTTAGACCATGCCTGGGCAATGTTGTTTCTTACACCTGGGTGTGTGGCATTTTGTTGAGCTGGCTACCCCCACTTGGGATAGGTGTTCCACAGCAAGCACCTATTGTTCGTCGGAAGCCGTTTTTGCCCCAGGGGTCTCCGGGCTGTGTTCGTTGGGGTTGAACTCCTGCTAGCAAAACCGCCGGGTGGAGGGAAGGGTTCAGACTGTGCCTGGGCCCTGTGGTCTCTTCCAGGTCAGTGTATGGCATTTCCTTCCCCTTGCCACAGGCACCTGGGAGCATGTCTGCACGTGGAGAAAGACTTTCCCGTGGGAAGCCGGGTTTTGTCAAACGGGTCCCAGTGCTCTGCTCCTCTCTTTTCACTCCTGCTGCCAGAAGCCCAGGGAGGATGGGAGGGCTTAGAACATGGCTGGGCACTGTGGTTTCTTCCAGAGAAGTGGAGGGCATTTGCTTTACCTTGCCACAACCACTTCGGATAGGGTGTGCACCTCAGGAAAACTGTCTCCGTGGGAAGCCGGCTTTTTGCAAAGGGGTCTCAGGGCCGTGTGCCTCGGCTGTCCCTCCGGCTCCCCAAAGCACAGGGACGAGGTGAGGGGCTTAGACCATGCCTGGGCAATGTTGTTTCTTGCACCTGGGTGTGTGGCACTTTGTTGAGCTGGCTACCCCCCCTTGGGATAGGTGTTCCACAGCAAGCACCTATTGTTCGTCGGAAGCCGTTTTTGCCCCAGGGGTCTCCGGGCTGTGTTCGTTGGGGTTGAACTCCTGCTAGCAAAACCGCCGGGTTGAGGGAAGGGTTCAGACTGTGCCTGGGCCCTGTGGTCTCTTCCAGGTCAGTGTATGGCATTTCCTTCCCCTTGCCCCAGGCACCTGGGAGCATGTTTGCACGTGGAGAAAGACTTTCCCGTGGGAAGCCGGGTTTTGTCAAACGGGTCCCAGTGCTCTGCTCCTCTCTTTTCACTCCTGCTGCCAGAAGCCCAGGGAGGATGGGAGGGCTTAGAACATGGCTGGGCACTGTGGTTTCTTCCAGAGAAGTGGAGGGCATTTGCTTTACCTTGCCACAACCACTTGGGATAGGGTGTGCACCTCAGGAAAACTGTCTCCGTGGGAAGCCGGCTTTTTGCAAAGGGGTCTCAGGGCCGTGTGCCTCGGCTGTCCCTCCGGCTCCCCAAAGCACAGGGACGAGGTGAGGGGCTTAGACCATGCCTGGGCAATGTTGTTTCTTACACCGGGGTGTGTGGCATTTTGTTGAGCTGGCTACCCCCACTTGGGATAGGTGTTCCACAGCAAGCACCTATTGTTCGTCGGAAGCCGTTTTTGCCCCAGGGGTCTCCGGGCTGTGTTCGTTGGGGTTGAACTCCTGCTAGCAAAACCGCCGGGTTGAGGGAAGGGTTCAGACTGTGCCTGGGCCCTGTGGTCTCTTCCAGGTCAGTGTATGGCATTTCCTTCCCCTTGCCACAGGCACCTGGGAGCATGTCTGCACGTGGAGAAAGACTTTCCCGTGGGAAGCCGGGTTTTGTCAAACGGGTCCCAGTGCTCTGCTCCTCTCTTTTCACTCCTGCTGCCAGAAGCCCAGGGACGATGGGAGGGTTCAGAACATGGCTGGGCACTGTGGTTTCTTCCAGAGAAGTGGAGGGCATTTGCTTTACCTTGCCACAACCACTTGGGATAGTGTGTGCACCTCAGGAAAACTGTTTCCGTGGGAAGCCGGCTTTTTCAAAGGGGTCTCAGGGCCGTGTGCCTCGGCTGTCCAGCCGGCTCCCCAAAGCACAGGGACGAGGTGAGGGGTTTAGACCATGCCTGGGCAATGTTGTTTCTTAAACCTGGGTGTGTGGCATTTTGTTGAGCTGGCTACCCCCCCTTGGGATAGGTGTTCCACAGCAAGCACCTATTGTTCGTCGGAAGCCGTTTTTGCCCCAGGGGTCTCCGGGCTGTGTTCGTTGGGGTTGAACTCCTGCTAGCAAAACCGCCGGGTTGAGGGAAGGGTTCAGACTGTGCCTGGGCCCTGTGGTCTCTTCCAGGTCAGTGTATGGCATTTCCTTCCCCTTGCCCCAGGCACCTGGGAGCATGTCTGCACGTGGAGAAAGACTTTCCCGTGGGAAGCCGGGTTTTGTCAAACGGGTCCACGTGCTCTGCTCCTCTCTTTTCACTCCTGCTGCCAGAAGCCCAGGGACGATGGGAGGGCTTAGAACATGGCTGGGCACTGTGGTTTCTTCCAGAGAAGTGGAGGGCATTTGCTTTACCTTGCCACAACCACTTGGGATAGGGTGTGCACCTCAGGAAAACTGTCTCCGTGGGAAGCGGGCTTTTTCAAAGGGGTCTCAGGGCCGTGTGCCTCGGCTGTCCGTCCGGATCCCCAAAGCACAGGGACGAGGTGAGGGGCTTAGACCATGCCTGGGCAATGTTGTTTCTTACACCTGGGTGTGTGGCATTTTGTTGAGCTGGCTACCCCCACTTGGGATAGGTGTTCCACAGCAAGCACCTATTGTTCGTCGGAAGCCGTTTTTGCCCCAGGGGTCTCCGGGCTGTGTTCGTTGGGGTTGAACTCCTGCTAGCAAAACCGCCGGGTTGAGGGAAGGGTTCAGACTGTGCCTGGGCCCTGTGATCTCTTCCAGGTCAGTGTATGGCATTTCCTTCCCCTTGCCCCAGGCACCTGGGAGCATGTCTGCACGTGGAGAAAGACTTTCCCGTGGGAAGCCGGGTTTTGTCAAACGGGTCCCAGTGCTCTGCTCCTCTCTTTTCACTCCTGCTGCCAGAAGCCCAGGGAGGATGGGAGGGCTTAGAACATGGCTGGGCACTGTGGTTTCTTCCAGAGAAGTGGAGGGCATTTGCTTTACCTTGCCACAACCACTTGGGATAGGGTCTGCACCTCAGGAAAACTGTCTCCGTGGGAAGCCGGCTTTTTGCAAAGGGGTCTCAGGGCCGTGTGCCTCGGCTGTCCCTCCGGCTCCCCAAAGCACAGGGACGAGGTGAGGGGCTTAGACCATGCCTGGGCAATGTTGTTTCTTACACCTGGGTCTGTGGCATTTTGTTGAGCTGGCTACCCCCACTTGGGATAGGTGTTCCACAGCAAGCACCTATTGTTCGTCGGAAGCCGTTTTTACCCCAGGGGTCTCCGGGCTGTGTTCGTTGGGGTTGAACTCCTGCTAGCAAAACCGCCGGGTTGAGGGAAGGGTTCAGACTGTGCCTGGGCCCTGTGGTCTCTTCCAGGTCAGTGTATGGCATTTCCTTCCCCTTGCCCCAGGCACCTGGGAGCATGTCTGCACGTGGAGAAAGACTTTCCCGTGGGAAGCCGGGTTTTGTCAAACGGGTCCCAGTGCTCTGCTCCTCTCTTTTCACTCCTGCTGCCAGAAGCCCAGGGAGGATGGGAGGGCTTAGAACATGGCTGGGCACTGTGGTTTCTTCCAGAGAAGTGGAGGGCATTTGCTTTACCTTGCCACAACCACTTGGGATAGGGTCTGCACCTCAGGAAAACTGTCTTCGTGGGAAGCCGGCTTTTTGCAAAGGGGTCTCAGGGCCGTGTGCCTCGGCTGTCCCTCCGGCTCCCCAAAGCACAGGGACGAGGTGAGGGGCTTAGACCATGCCTGGGCAATGTTGTTTCTTACACCTGGGTCTGTGGCATTTTGTTGAGCTGGCTACCCCCACTTGGGATAGGTGTTCCACAGCAAGCACCTATTGTTCGTCGGAAGCCGTTTTTGCCCCAGGGGTTCCCGGGCTGTGTTCGTTGGGGTTGAACTCCTGCTAGCAAAACCGCCGGGTTGAGGAAAGGGTTCAGACTGTGCCTGGGCCCTGTGGTCTCTTCCAGGTCAGTGTATGGCATTTCCTTCCCCTTTCCCCAGGCACCTGGTAGCATGTCTGCACGTGGAGAAAGACTTTCCCGTGGGAAGCCGGGTTTTGTCAAACGGGTCCCAGTGCTCTGCTCCTCTCTTTTCACTCCTGCTGCCAGAAGCCCAGGGAGGATGGGAGGGCTTAGAACATGGCTGGGCACTGTGGTTTCTTCCAGAGAAGTGGAGGGCATTTGCTTTACCTTGCCACAACCACTTGGGATAGGGTGTGCACCTCAGGAAAACTGTCTCCGTGGGAAGCCGGCTTTTTGCAAAGGGGTCTCAGGGCCGTGTGCCTCGGCTGTCCCTCCGGCTCCCCAAAGCACAGAAACGAGGTGAGGGGCTTAGACCATGCCTGGGCAATGTTGTTTCTTACACCTGGGTGTGTGGCATTTTGTTGAGCTGGCTACCCCCACTTGGGATAGGTGTTCCACAGCAAGCACCTATTGTTCGTCGGAAGCCGTTTTTGCCCCAGGGGTCTCCGGGCTGTGTTCGTTGGGGTTGAACTCCTGCTAGCAAAACCGCCGGGTTGAGGGAAGGGTTCAGACTGTGCCTGGGCCCTGTGGTCTCTTCCAGGTCAGTGTATGGCATTTCCTTCCCCTTGCCACAGGCACCTGGGAGCATGTCTGCACGTGGAGAAAGACTTTCCCGTGGGAAGCCGGTTTTTGTCAAACGGGTCCCAGTGCTCTGCTCCTCTCTTTTCACTCCTGCTGCCAGAAGCCCAGGGAGGATGGGAGGGCTTAGAACATGGCTGGGCACTGTGCTTTCTTCCAGAGAAGTGGAGGGCATTTGCTTTACCTTGCCACAACCACTTGGGATAGGGTCTGCACCTCAGGAAAACTGTTTCCGTGGGAAGCCGGCTTTTTGCAAAGGTGTCTCAGGGCCGTGTGCCTCGGCTGCCCCTCCGGCTCCCCAAAGCACAGGGACGAGGTGAGGGGCTTAGACCATGCCTGGGCAATGTTGTTTCTTACACCTGGGTGTGTGGCATTTTGTTGAGCTGGCTACCCCCCCTTGGGATAGGTGTTCCACAGCAAGCACCTATTGTTCGTCGGAAGCCGTTTTTGCCCCAGGGGTCTCCGGGCTGTGTTCGTTGGGGTTGAACTCCTGCTAGCAAAACCGCCGGGTTGAGGGAAGGGTTCAGACTGTGCCTGGGCCCTGTGGTCTCTTCCAGGTCAGTGTATGGCATTTCCTTCCCCTTGCCACAGGCACCTGGGAGCATGTTTGCACGTGAAGAAAGACTTTCCCGTGGGAAGCCGGGTTTTGTCAAACGGGTCCCAGTGCTCTGCTCCTCTCTTTTCACTCCTGCTGCCAGAAGCCCAGGGAGGATGGGAGGGCTTAGAACATGGCTGGGCACTGTGGTTTCTTCCAGAGAAGTGGAGGGCGTTTGCTTTACCTTGCCACAACCACTTGGGATAGGGTGTGCACCTCAGGAAAACTGTCTCCGTGGGAAGCCGGCTTTTTGCAAAGGGGTCTCAGGGCCGTGTGCCTCGGCTGTCCCTCCGGCTCCCCAAAGCACAGGGACGAGGTGAGGGGCTTAGACCATGCCTGGGCAATGTTGTTTCTTACACCTGGGTGTGTGGCATTTTGTTGAGCTGGCTACCCCCACTTGGGATAGGTGTTCCACAGCAAGCACCTATTGTTCGTCGGAAGCCGTTTTTGCCCCAGGGGTCTCCGGGCTGTGTTCGTTGGGGTTGAACTCCTGCTAGCAAAACCGCCGGGTTGAGGGAAGGGTTCAGACTGTGCCTGGGCCCTGTGGTCTCTTCCAGGTCAGTGTATGGCATTTCCTTCCCCTTGCCACAGGCACCTGGGAGCATGTCTGCACGTGGAGAAAGACTTTCCCGTGGGAAGCCGGTTTTTGTCAAACGGGTCCCAGTGCTCTGCTCCTCTCTTTTCACTCCTGCTGCCAGAAGCCCAGGGAGGATGGGAGGGCTTAGAACATGACTGGGCACTGTGCTTTCTTCCAGAGAAGTGGAGGGCATTTGCTTTACCTTGCCACAACCACTTGGGATAGGGTGTGCACCTCAGGAAAACTGTCTCCGTGGGAAGCCGGCTTTTTGCAAAGGTGTCTCAGGGCCGTGTGCCTCGGCTGTCCCTCCGGCTCCCCAAAGCACAGGGACGAGGTGAGGGGCTTAGACCATGCCTGGGCAATGTTGTTTCTTACACCTGGGTGTGTGGCATTTTGTTGAGCTGGCTACCCCCCCTTGGGATAGGTGTTCCACAGCAAGCACCTATTGTTCGTCGGAAGCCGTTTTTGCCCCAGGGGTCTCCGGGCTGTGTTCGTTGGGGTTGAACTCCTGCTAGCAAACCCGCCGGGTTGAGGGAAGGGTTCAGACTGTGCCTGGGCCCTGTGGTCTCTTCCAGGTCAGTGTATGGCATTTCCTTCCCCTTGCCCCAGGCACCTGGGAGCATGTCTGCACGTGGAGAAAGACTTTCCCGTGGGAAGCCGGGTTTTGTCAAACGGGTCCCCGTGCTCTGCTCCTCTCTTTTCACTCCTGCTGCCAGAAGCCCAGGGACGATGGGAGGGCTTAGAACATGGCTGGGCACTGTGGTTTCTTCCAGAGAAGTGGAGGGCATTTGCTTTACCTTGCCACAACCACTTGGGATAGGGTGTGCACCTCAGGAAAACTGTCTCCGTGGGAAGCGGGCTTTTTCAAAGGGGTCTCAGGGCCGTGTGCCTCGGCTGTCCGTCCGGATCCCCAAAGCACAGGGACGAGGTGAGGGGCTTAGACCATGCCTGGGCAATGTTGTTTCTTACACCTGGGTGTGTGGCATTTTGTTGAGCTGGCTACCCCCACTTGGGATAGGTGTTCCACAGCAAGCACCTATTGTTCGTCGGAAGCCGTTTTTGCCCCAGGGGTCTCCGGGCTGTGTTCGTTGGGGTTGAACTCCTGCTAGCAAAACCGCCGGGTTGAGGGAAGGGTTCAGACTGTGCCTGGGCCCTGTGGTCTCTTCCAGGTCAGTGTATGGCATTTCCTTCCCCTTGCCCCAGGCACCTGGGAGCATGTCTGCACGTGGAGAAAGACTTTCCCGTGGGAAGCCGGGTTTTGTCAAACGGGTCCCAGTGCTCTGCTCCTCTCTTTTCACTCCTGCTGCCAGAAGCCCAGGGAGGATGGGAGGGCTTAGAACATGGCTGGGCACTGTGGTTTCTTCCAGAGAAGTGGAGGGCATTTGCTTTACCTTGCCACAACCACTTGGGATAGGGTGTGCACCTCAGGAAAACTGTCTCCGTGGGAACCCGGCTTTTTGCAAAGGGGTCTCAGGGCCGTGTACCTCGGCTGTCCCTCCGGCTCCCCAAAGCACAGGGACGAGGTGAGGGGCTTAGACCATGCCTGGGCAATGTTGTTTCTTACACCTGGGTGTGTGGCATTTTGTTGAGCTGGCTACCCCCACTTGGGATAGGTGTTCCACAGCAAGCACCTATTGTTCGTCGGAAGCCGTTTTTGACCCAGGGGTTTCCGGGCTGTGTTCGTTGGGGTTGAACTCCTGCTAGCAAAACCGCCGGGTTGAGGGAAGGGTTCAGACTGTGCCTGGGCCCTGTGGTCTCTTCCAGGTCAGTGTATGGCATTTCCTTCCCCTTGCCCCAGGCACCTGGGAGCATGTCTGCACGTGGAGAAAGACTTCCCGTGGGAAGCCGGGTTTTGTCAAACGGGTCCCAGTGCTCTGCTCCTCTCTTTTCACTCCTGCTGCCAGAAGCCCAGGGAGGATGGGAGGGCTTAGAACATGGCTGGGCACTGTGGTTTCTTCCAGAGAAGTGGAGGGCATTTGCTTTACCTTGCCACAACCACTTGGGATAGGGTGTGCACCTCAGGAAAACTGTCTCCGTGGGAAGCCGGCTTTTTGCAAAGGGGTCTCAGGGCCGTGTGCCTCGGCTGTCCCTCCGGCTCCCCAAAGCACAGGGACGAGGTGAGGGGCTTAGACCATGCCTGGGCAATGTTGTTTCTTACACCTGGGTGTGTGGCATTTTGTTGAGCTGGCTACCCCCACTTGGGATAGGTGTTCCACAGCAAGCACCTATTGATCGTCGGAAGCCGTTTTTGCCCCAGGGGTCTCCGGGCTGTGTTCATTGGGGTTGAACTCCTGCTAGCAAAACCGCCGGGTTGAGGGAAGGGTTCAGACTGTGCCTGGGCCCTGTGGTCTCTTCCAGGTCAGTGTATGGCATTTCCTTCCCCTTGCCACAGGCACCTGGGAGCATGTCTGCACGTGGAGAAAGACTTTCCCGTGGGAAGCCGGGTTTTGTCAAACGGGTCCCAGTGCTCTGCTCCTCTCTTTTCACTCCTGCTGCCAGAAGCCCAGGGAGGATGGGAGGGCTTAGAACATGGCTGGGCACTGTGGTTTCTTCCAGAGAAGTGGAGGGCATTTGCTTTACCTTGCCACAACCACTTGGGATAGGGTGTGCAACTCAGGAAAACTGTTTCCGTGGGAAGCCGGCTTTTTCAAAGGGGTCTCAGGGCCGTGTGCCTCGGCTGTCCCTCCGGCTCCCCAAAGCACAGGGACGAGGTGAGGGGCTTAGACCATGCCTGGGCAATGTTGTTTCTTACACCGGGGTGTGTGGCATTTTGTTGAGCTGGCTACCCCCACTTGGGATAGGTGTTCCACAGCAAGCACCTATTGTTCGTCGGAAGCCGTTTTTGCCCCAGGGGTCTCCGGGCTGTGTTCGTTGGGGTTGAACTCCTGCTAGCAAAACCGCCGGGTTGAGGGAAGGGTTCAGACTGTGCCTGGGCCCTGTGGTCTCTTCCAGGTCAGTGTATGGCATTTCCTTCCCCTTGCCACAGGCACCTGGGAGCATGTCTGCACGTGGAGAAAGACTTTCCCGTGGGAAGCCGGTTTTTGTCAAACGGGTCCCAGTGCTCTGCTCCTCTCTTTTCACTCCTGCTGCCAGAAGCCCAGGGAGGATGGGAGGGCTTAGAACATGGCTGGGCACTGTGGTTTCTTCCAGAGAAGTGGAGAGCATTTGCTTAACCTTGCCACAACCACTTGGGATAGGGTCTGCACCTCAGGAAAACTGTCTCCGTGGGAAGCCGGCTTTTTGCAAAGGGGTCTCAGGGCCGTGTGCCTCGGCTGTCCCTCCGGCTCCCCAAAGCACAGGGACGAGGTGAGGGGCTTAGACCATGCCTGGGCAATGTTGTTTCTTACACCTGGGTGTGTGGCATTTTGTTGAGCTGGCTACCCCCACTTGGGATTGGTTTTCCACAGCAAGCGCATATTGTTCGTCGTAAGCCGTTTTTGCCTCAGGGGTCTCTGGGCTGTGTTCGTTGGGGTTGAACTCCTGCTAGCAAAACCGCCGGGTTGAGGGAAGGGTTCAGACTGTGCCTGGGCCCTGTGGTCTCTTCCAGGTCAGTGTATGGCATTTCCTTCCCCTTGCCCCAGGCACCTGGGAGCATGTCTGCACGTGGAGAAAGACTTTCCCGTGGGAAGCCGGGTTTTGTCAAACGGGTCCCAGTGCTCTGCTCCTCTCTTTTCACTCCTGCTGCCAGAAGCCCAGGGAGGATGGGAGGGCTTAGAACATGGCTGGGCACTGTGGTTTCTTCCAGAGAAGTGGAGGGCATTTGCTTTACCTTGCCACAACTACTTGGGATAGGGTGTGCACCTCAGGAAAACTATTTCCGTGGGAAGCCGGCTTTTTCAAAGGGGTCTCAGGGCCTTGTGCCTCGGCTGTCCCTCCGGCTCCCCAAAGCACAGGGACGAGGTGAGGGGCTTAGACCATGCCTGGGCAATGTTGTTTCTTACACCTGGGTGTGTGGCATTTTGTTGAGCTGGCTACCCCCACTTGGGATAGGTGTTCCACAGCAAGCACCTATTGTTCGTCGGAAGCCGTTTTTGACCCAGGGGTTTCCGGGCTGTGTTCGTTGGGGTTGAACTCCTGCTAGCAAAACCGCCGGGTTGAGGGAAGGGTTCAGACTGTGCCTGGGCCCTGTGGTCTCTTCCAGGTCAGTGTATGGCATTTCCTTCCCCTTGCCACAGGCACCTGGGAGCATGTCTGCACGTGGAGAAAGACTTTCCCGTGGGAAGCCGGGTTTTGTCAAACGGGTCCCAGTGCTCTGCTCCTCTCTTTTCACTCCTGCTGCCAGAAGCCCAGGGAGGATGTGAGGGCTTAGAACATGGCTGGGCACTGTGGTTTCTTCCAGAGAAGTGGAGGGCACTTGCTTTACTTTGCCACAACCACTTGGGATAGGGTGTGCACCTCAGGAAAACTGTCTCCGTGGGAAGCCGGCTTTTTGCAAAGGGGTCTCAGGGCCGTGTGCCTCGGCTGTCCCTCCGGCTCCCCAAAGCACAGGGACGAGGTGAGGGGCTTAGACCATGCCTGGGCAATGTTGTTTCTTACACCTGGGTGTGTGGCATTTTGTTGAGCTGGCTACCCCCACTTGGGATAGGTGTTCCACAGCAAGCACCTATTGATCGTCGGAAGCCGTTTTTGCCCCAGGGGTCTCCGGGCTGTGTTCGTTGGGGTTGAACTCCTGCTAGCAAAACCGCCGGGTTGAGGGAAGGGTTCAGACTGTGCCTGGGCCCTGTGGTCTCTTCCAGGTCAGTGTATGGCATTTCCTTCCCCTTGCCACAGGCACCTGGGAGCATGTCTGCACGTGGAGAAAGACTTTCCCGTGGGAAGCTGGGTTTTGTCAAACGGGTCCCAGTGCTCTGCTCCTCTCTTTTCACTCCTGCTGTCAGAAGCCCAGGGAGGATGGGAGGGCTTAGAACATGGCTGGGCACTGTGGTTTCTTCCAGAGAAGTGGAGGGCATTTGCTTTACTTTGCCACAACCACTTGGGATAGGGTGTGCACCTCAGGAAAACTGTCTCCGTGGGAAGCCGGCTTTTTGCCAAGGGGTCTCAGGGCTGTGTGCCTCGGCTGTCCCTCCGGCTCCCCAAAGCACAGGGACGAGGTGAGGGGCTTAGACCATGCCTGGGCAATGTTGTTTCTTACACCTGGGTGTGTGGCATTTTGTTGAGCTGGCTACCCCCACTTGGGATAGGTGTTCCACAGCAAGCACCTATTTTTCGTCGGAAGACGTTTTTGACCCAGGGGTCTCCGGGCTGTGTTCGTTGGGGTTGAACTCCTGCTAGCAAAACCGCCGGGTTGAGGGAAGGGTTCAGACTGTGCCTGGGCCCTGTGGTCTCTTCCAGGTCAGTGTATGGCATTTCCTTCCCCTTGCCACAGGCACCTGGGAGCATGTCTGCACGTGGAGAAAGACTTTCCCGTGGGAAGCCGGGTTTTGTCAAACGGGTCCCAGTGCTCTGCTCCTCTCTTTTCACTCCTGCTGCCAGAAGCCCAGGGAGGATGGGAGGGCTTAGAACATGGCTGGGCACTGTGGTTTCTTCCAGAGAAGTGGAGGGCATTTGCTTTACCTTGCCACAACCACTTGGGATAGGGTGTGCAACTCAGGAAAACTGTTTCCGTGGGAAGCCGGCTTTTTCAAAGGGTTCTCAGGGCCGTGTGCCTCGGCTGTCCCTCCGGCTCCCCAAAGCACAGGGACGAGGTGAGGGGCTTAGACCATGCCTGGGCAATGTTGTTTCTTACACCTGGGTGTGTGGCATTTTGTTGAGCTGGCTACCCCCACTTGGGATAGGTGTTCCACAGCAAGCACCTATTGTTCGTCGGAAGACGTTTTTGACCCAGGGGTCTCCGGGCTGTGTTCGTTGGGGTTGAACTCCTGCTAGCAAAACCGCCGGGTTGAGGGAAGGGTTCAGACTGTGCCTGGGCCCTGTGGTCTCTTCCAGGTCAGTGTATGGCATTTCCTTCCCCTTGCCCCAGGCACCTGGGAGCATGTCTGCACGTGGAGAAAGACTTTCCTGTGGGAAGCCGGGTTTTGTCAAACGGGTCCCAGTGCTCTGCTCCTCTCTTTTCACTCCTGCTGCCAGAAGCCCAGGGAGGATGGGAGGGCTTAGAACATGGCTGGGCACTGTGGTTTCTTCCAGAGAAGTGGAGGGCACTTGCTTTACCTTGCCACAACCACTTGGGATAGGGTGTGCACCTCAGGAAAACTGTCTCCGTGGGAAGCCGGCTTTTTGCAAAGGGGTCTCAGGGCCGTGTGCCTCGGCTGTCCCTCCGGCTCCCCAAAGCACAGGGACGAGGTGAGGGGCTTAGACCATGCCTGGGCAATGTTGTTTCTTACACCTGGGTGTGTGGCATTTTGTTGAGCTGGCTACCCCCACTTGGGATAGGTGTTCCACAGCAAGCACCTATTGTTCGTCGGAAGACGTTTTTGACCCAGGGGTCTCCGGGCTGTGTTCGTTGGGGTTGAACTCCTGCTAGCAAAACCGCCGGGTTGAGGGAAGGGTTCAGACTGTGCCTGGGCCCTGTGGTCTCTTCCAGGTCAGTGTATGGCATTTCCTTCCCCTTGCCACAGGCACCTGGGAGCATGTCTGCACGTGGAGAAAGACTTTCCCGTGGGAAGCCGGGTTTTGTCAAACGGGTCCCAGTGCTCTGCTCCTCTCTTTTCACTCCTGCTGTCAGAAGCCCAGGGAGGATGGGAGGGCTTAGAACATGGCTGGGCACTGTGGTTTCTTCCAGAGAAGTGGAGGGCATTTGCTTTACTTTGCCACAACCACTTGGGATAGGGTGTGCACCTCAGGAAAACTGTCTCCGTGGGAAGCCGGCTTTTTGCCAAGGGGTCTCAGGGCCGTGTGCCTCGGCTGTCCCTCCGGCTCCCCAAAGCACAGGGACGAGGTGAGGGGCTTAGACCATGCCTGGGCAATGTTGTTTCTTACACCTGGGTGTGTGGCATTTTGTTGAGCTGGCTACCCCCACTTGGGATAGGTGTTCCACAGCAAGCACCTATTGTTCGTCGGAAGCCGTTTTTGACCCAGGGGTTTCCGGGCTGTGTTCGTTGGGGTTGAACTCCTGCTAGCAAAACCGCCGGGTTGAGGGAAGGGTTCAGACTGTGCCTGGGCCCTGTGGTCTCTTCCAGGTCAGTGTATGGCATTTCCTTCCCCTTGCCACAGGCACCTGGGAGCATGTCTGCACGTGGAGAAAGACTTTCCCGTGGGAAGCCGGGTTTTGTCAAACGGGTCCCAGTGCTCTGCTCCTCTCTTTTCACTCCTGCTGCCAGAAGCCCAGGGAGGATGTGAGGGCTTAGAACATGGCTGGGCACTGTGGTTTCTTCCAGAGAAGTGGAGGGCACTTGCTTTACTTTGCCACAACCACTTGGGATAGGGTGTGCACCTCAGGAAAACTGTCTCCGTGGGAAGCCGGCTTTTTGCAAAGGGGTCTCAGGGCCGTGTGCCTCGGCTGTCCCTCCGGCTCCCCAAAGCACAGGGACGAGGTGAGGGGCTTAGACCATGCCTGGGCAATGTTGTTTCTTACACCTGGGTGTGTGGCATTTTGTTGAGCTGGCTACCCCCACTTGGGATAGGTGTTCCACAGCAAGCACCTATTGATCGTCGGAAGCCGTTTTTGCCCCAGGGGTCTCCGGGCTGTGTTCGTTGGGGTTGAACTCCTGCTAGCAAAACCGCCGGGTTGAGGGAAGGGTTCAGACTGTGCCTGGGCCCTGTGGTCTCTTCCAGGTCAGTGTATGGCATTTCCTTCCCCTTGCCACAGGCACCTGGGAGCATGTCTGCACGTGGAGAAAGACTTTCCCGTGGGAAGCTGGGTTTTGTCAAACGGGTCCCATTGCTCTGCTCCTCTCTTTTCACTCCTGCTGTCAGAAGCCCAGGGAGGATGGGAGGGCTTAGAACATGGCTGGGCACTGTGGTTTCTTCCAGAGAAGTGGAGGGCATTTGCTTTACTTTGCCACAACCACTTGGGATAGGGTGTGCACCTCAGGAAAACTGTCTCCGTGGGAAGCCGGCTTTTTGCCAAGGGGTCTCAGGGCTGTGTGCCTCGGCTGTCCCTCCGGCTCCCCAAAGCACAGGGACGAGGTGAGGGGCTTAGACCATGCCTGGGCAATGTTGTTTCTTACACCTGGGTGTGTGGCATTTTGTTGAGCTGGCTACCCCCACTTGGGATAGGTGTTCCACAGCAAGCACCTATTTTTCGTCGGAAGACGTTTTTGACCCAGGGGTCTCCGGGCTGTGTTCGTTGGGGTTGAACTCCTGCTAGCAAAACCGCCGGGTTGAGGGAAGGGTTCAGACTGTGCCTGGGCCCTGTGGTCTCTTCCAGGTCAGTGTATGGCATTTCCTTCCCCTTGCCACAGGCACCTGGGAGCATGTCTGCACGTGGAGAAAGACTTTCCCGTGGGAAGCCGGGTTTTGTCAAACGGGTCCCAGTGCTCTGCTCCTCTCTTTTCACTCCTGCTGCCAGAAGCCCAGGGAGGATGGGAGGGCTTAGAACATGGCTGGGCACTGTGGTTTCTTCCAGAGAAGTGGAGGGCATTTGCTTTACCTTGCCACAACCACTTGGGATAGGGTGTGCAACTCAGGAAAACTGTTTCCGTGGGAAGCCGGCTTTTTCAAAGGGTTCTCAGGGCCGTGTGCCTCGGCTGTCCCTCCGGCTCCCCAAAGCACAGGGACGAGGTGAGGGGCTTAGACCATGCCTGGGCAATGTTGTTTCTTACACCTGGGTGTGTGGCATTTTGTTGAGCTGGCTACCCCCACTTGGGATAGGTGTTCCACAGCAAGCACCTATTGTTCGTCGGAAGACGTTTTTGACCCAGGGGTCTCCGGGCTGTGTTCGTTGGGGTTGAACTCCTGCTAGCAAAACCGCCGGGTTGAGGGAAGGGTTCAGACTGTGCCTGGGCCCTGTGGTCTCTTCCAGGTCAGTGTATGGCATTTCCTTCCCCTTGCCCCAGGCACCTGGGAGCATGTCTGCACGTGGAGAAAGACTTTCCTGTGGGAAGCCGGGTTTTGTCAAACGGGTCCCAGTGCTCTGCTCCTCTCTTTTCACTCCTGCTGCCAGAAGCCCAGGGAGGATGGGAGGGCTTAGAACATGGCTGGGCACTGTGGTTTCTTCCAGAGAAGTGGAGGGCACTTGCTTTACCTTGCCACAACCACTTGGGATAGGGTGTGCACCTCAGGAAAACTGTCTCCGTGGGAAGCCGGCTTTTTGCAAAGGGGTCTCAGGGCCGTGTGCCTCGGCTGTCCCTCCGGCTCCCCAAAGCACAGGGACGAGGTGAGGGGCTTAGACCATGCCTGGGCAATGTTGTTTCTTACACCTGGGTGTGTGGCATTTTGTTGAGCTGGCTACCCCCACTTGGGATAGGTGTTCCACAGCAAGCACCTATTGTTCGTCGGAAGACGTTTTTGACCCAGGGGTCTCCGGGCTGTGTTCGTTGGGGTTGAACTCCTGCTAGCAAAACCGCCGGGTTGAGGGAAGGGTTCAGACTGTGCCTGGGCCCTGTGGTCTCTTCCAGGTCAGTGTATGGCATTTCCTTCCCCTTGCCACAGGCACCTGGGAGCATGTCTGCACGTGGAGAAAGACTTTCCCGTGGGAAGCCGGGTTTTGTCAAACGGGTCCCAGTGCTCTGCTCCTCTCTTTTCACTCCTGCTGTCAGAAGCCCAGGGAGGATGGGAGGGCTTAGAACATGGCTGGGCACTGTGGTTTCTTCCAGAGAAGTGGAGGGCATTTGCTTTACTTTGCCACAACCACTTGGGATAGGGTGTGCACCTCAGGAAAACTGTCTCCGTGGGAAGCCGGCTTTTTGCCAAGGGGTCTCAGGGCCGTGTGCCTCGGCTGTCCCTCCGGCTCCCCAAAGCACAGGGACGAGGTGAGGGGCTTAGACCATGCCTGGGCAATGTTGTTTCTTACACCTGGGTGTGTGGCATTTTGTTGAGCTGGCTACCCCCACTTGGGATAGGTGTTCCACAGCAAGCACCTATTGTTCGTCGGAAGCCGTTTTTGCCCCAGGGGTCTCCGGGCTGTGTTCGTTGGGGTTGAACTCCTGCTAGCAAAACCGCCGGGTTGAGGGAAGGGTTCAGACTGTGCCTGGGCCCTGTGGTCTCTTCCAGGTCAGTGTATGGCATTTCCTTCCCCTTGCCCCAGGCACCTGGGAGCATGTCTGCACGTGGAGAAAGACTTTCCCGTGGGAAGCCGGGTTTTGTCAAACTGGTCCCAGTGCTCTCCTCCTCTCTTTTCACTCCTGCTGCCAGAAGCCCAGGGAGGATGGGAGGGCTTAGAACATGGCTGGGCACTGTGGTTTCTTCCAGAGAAGTGGAGGGCATTTGCTTTACCTTGCCACAACCACTTGGGATAGGGTGTGCACCTCAGGAAAACTGTCTCCGTGGGAAGCCGGCTTTTTGCAAAGGGGTCTCAGGGCCGTGTGCCTCGGCTGTCCCTCCGGCTCCCCAAAGCACAGGGACGAGGTGAGGGGCTTAGACCATGCCTGGGCAATGTTGTTTCTTACACCTGGGTGTGTGGCATTTTGTTGAGCTGGCTACCCCCACTTGGGATAGGTGTTCCACAGCAAGCACCTATTTTTCGTCGGAAGCCGTTTTTGCCCCAGGGGTCTCCGGGCTGTGTTCGTTGGGGTTGAACTCCTGCTAGCAAAACCGCCGGGTTGAGGGAAGGGTTCAGACTGTGCCTGGGCCCTGTGGTCTCTTCCAGGTCAGTGTATGGCATTTCCTTCCCCTTGCCCCAGGCACCTGGGAGCATGTCTGCACGTGGAGAAAGACTTTCCCGTGGGAAGCCGGGTTTTGTCAAACGGGTTCCCGTGCTCTGCTCCTCTCTTTTCACTCCTGCTGCCAGAAGCCCAGGGAGGATGGGAGGGCTTAGAACATGGCTGGGCACTGTGGTTTCTTCCAGAGAAGTGGAGGGCACTTGCTTTACCTTGCCACAACCACTTGGGATAGGGTGTGCACCTCAGGAAAACTGTCTCCGTGGGAAGCCGGCTTTTTGCAAAGGGGTCTCAGGGCCGTGTGCCTCGGCTGTCCCTCCGGCTCCCCAAAGCACAGGGACGAGGTGAGGGGCTTAGACCATGCCTGGGCAATGTTGTTTCTTACACCTGGGTGTGTGGCATTTTGTTGAGCTGGCTACCCCCACTTGGGATAGGTGTTCCACAGCAAGCACCTATTGTTCGTCGGAAGACGTTTTTGACCCAGGGGTCTCCGGGCTGTGTTCGTTGGGGTTGAACTCCTGCTAGCAAAACCGCCGGGTTGAGGGAAGGGTTCAGACTGTGCCTGGGCCCTGTGGTCTCTTCCAGGTCAGTGTATGGCATTTCCTTCCCCTTGCCACAGGCACCTGGGAGCATGTCTGCACGTGGAGAAAGACTTTCCCGTGGGAAGCCGGGTTTTGTCAAACGGGTCCCAGTGCTCTGCTCCTCTCTTTTCACTCCTGCTGTCAGAAGCCCAGGGAGGATGGGAGGGCTTAGAACATGGCTGGGCACTGTGGTTTCTTCCAGAGAAGTGGAGGGCATTTGCTTTACTTTGCCACAACCACTTGGGATAGGGTGTGCACCTCAGGAAAACTGTCTCCGTGGGAAGCCGGCTTTTTGCCAAGGGGTCTCAGGGCCGTGTGCCTCGGCTGTCCCTCCGGCTCCCCAAAGCACAGGGACGAGGTGAGGGGCTTAGACCATGCCTGGGCAATGTTGTTTCTTACACCTGGGTGTGTGGCATTTTGTTGAGCTGGCTACCCCCACTTGGGATAGGTGTTCCACAGCAAGCACCTATTGTTCGTCGGAAGACGTTTTTGACCCAGGGGTCTCCGGGCTGTGTTCGTTGGGGTTGAACTCCTGCTAGCAAAACCGCCGGGTTGAGGGAAGGGTTCAGACTGTGCCTGGGCCCTGTGGTCTCTTCCAGGTCAGTGTATGGCATTTCCTTCCCCTTGCCACAGGCACCTGGGAGCATGTCTGCACGTGGAGAAAGACTTTCCCGTGGGAAGCCGGGTTTTGTCAAACGGGTCCCAGTGCTCTGCTCCTCTCTTTTCACTCCTGCTGCCAGAAGCCCAGGGAGGATGGGAGGGCTTAGAACATGGCTGGGCACTGTGGTTTCTTCCAGAGAAGTGGAGGGCATTTGCTTTACCTTGCCACAACCACTTGGGATAGGGTGTGCAACTCAGGAAAACTGTTTCCGTGGGAAGCCGGCTTTTTCAAAGGGTTCTCAGGGCCGTGTGCCTCGGCTGTCCCTCCGGCTCCCCAAAGCACAGGGACGAGGTGAGGGGCTTAGACCATGCCTGGGCAATGTTGTTTCTTACACCTGGGTGTGTGGCATTTTGTTGAGCTGGCTACCCCCACTTGGGATAGGTGTTCCACAGCAAGCACCTATTGTTCGTCGGAAGCCGTTTTTGCCCCAGGGGTCTCCGGGCTGTGTTCGTTGGGGTTGAACTCCTGCTAGCAAAACCGCCGGGTTGAGGGAAGGGTTCAGACTGTGCCTGGGCCCTGTGGTCTCTTCCAGGTCAGTGTATGGCATTTCCTTCCCCTTGCCCCAGGCACCTGGGAGCATGTCTGCACGTGGAGAAAGACTTTCCCGTGGGAAGCCGGGTTTTGTCAAACGGGTCCCAGTGCTCTGCTCCTCTCTTTTCACTCCTGCTGCCAGAAGCCCAGGGAGGATGGGAGGGCTTAGAACATGGCTGGGCACTGTGGTTTCTTCCAGAGAAGTGGAGGGCATTTGCTTTACCTTGCCACAACTACTTGGGATAGGGTGTGCACCTCAGGAAAACTGTTTCCGTGGGAAGCCGGCTTTTTCAAAGGGGTCTCAGGGCCTTGTGCCTCGGCTGTCCCTCCGGCTCCCCAAAGCACAGGGACGAGGTGAGGGGCTTAGACCATGCCTGGGCAATGTTGTTTCTTACACCTGGGTGTGTGGCATTTTGTTGAGCTGGCTACCCCCACTTGGGATAGGTGTTCCACAGCAAGCACCTATTGTTCGTCGGAAGCCGTTTTTGACCCAGGGGTTTCCGGGCTGTGTTCGTTGGGGTTGAACTCCTGCTAGCAAAACCGCCGGGTTGAGGGAAGGGTTCACACTGTGCCTGGGCCCTGTGGTCTCTTCCAGGTCAGTGTATGGCATTTCCTTCCCCTTGCCCCAGGCACCTGGGAGCATGTCTGCACGTGGAGAAAGACTTTCCCGTGGGAAGCCGGGTTTTGTCAAACGGGTCCCAGTGCTCTGCTCCTCTCTTTTCACTCCTGCTGCCAGAAGCCCAGGGAGGATGGGAGGGCTTAGAACATGGCTGGGCACTGTGGTTTCTTCCAGAGAAGTGGAGGGCACTTGCTTTACCTTGCCACAACCACTTGGGATAGGGTGTGCACCTCAGGAAAACTGTCTCCGTGGGAAGCCGGCTTTTTGCCAAGGGGTCTCAGGGCCGTGTGCCTCGGCTGTCCCTCCGGCTCCCCAAAGCACAGGGACGAGGTGAGGGGCTTAGACCATGCCTGGGCAATGTTGTTTCTTACACCTGGGTGTGTGGCATTTTGTTGAGCTGGCTACCCCCACTTGGGATAGGTGTTCCACAGCAAGCACCTATTGATCGTCGGAAGCCGTTTTTGCCCCAGGGGTCTCCGGGCTGTGTTCGTTGGGGTTGAACTCCTGCTAGCAAAACCGCCGGGTTGAGGGAAGGGTTCAGACTGTGCCTGGGCCCTGTGGTCTCTTCCAGGTCAGTGTATGGCATTTCCTTCCCCTTGCCCCAGGCACCTGGGAGCATGTCTGCACGTGGAGAAAGACTTTCCCGTGGGAAGCCGGGTTTTGTCAAACGGGTCCCAGTGCTCTGCTCCTCTCTTTTCACTCCTGCTGTCAGAAGCCCAGGGAGGATGGGAGGGCTTAGAACATGGCTGGGCACTGTGGTTTCTTCCAGAGAAGTGGAGGGCATTTGCTTTACTTTGCCACAACCACTTGGGATAGGGTGTGCACCTCAGGAAAACTGTCTCCGTGGGAAGCCGGCTTTTTGCCAAGGGGTCTCAGGGCCGTGTGCCTCGGCTGTCCCTCCGGCTCCCCAAAGCACAGGGACGAGGTGAGGGGCTTAGACCATGCCTGGGCAATGTTGTTTCTTACACCTGGGTGTGTGGCATTTTGTTGAGCTGGCTACCACCACTTGGGATAGGTGTTCCACAGCAAGCACCTATTGTTCGTCGGAAGCCGTTTTTGCCCCAGGGGTCTCCGGGCTGTGTTCGTTGGGGTTGAACTCCTGCTAGCAAAACCGCCGGGTTGAGGGAAGGGTTCAGACTGTGCCTGGGCCCTGTGTTCTCTTCCAGGTCAGTGTATGGCATTTCCTTCCCCTTGCCACAGGCACCTGGGAGCATGTCTGCACGTGGAGAAAGACTTTCCCGTGGGAAGCCGGGTTTTGTCAAACGGGTCCCAGTGCTCTGCTCCTCTCTTTTCACTCCTGCTGTCAGAAGCCCAGGGAGGATGGGAGGGCTTAGAACATGGCTGGGCACTGTGGTTTCTTCCAGAGAAGTGGAGGGCATTTGCTTTACCTTGCCACAACCACTTGGGATAAGGTGTGCACCTCAGGAAAACTGTCTCCGTGGGAAGCCGGCTTTTTGCAAAGGGGTCTCAGGGCCGTGTGCCTCGGCTGTCCCTCCGGCTCCCCAAAGCACAGGGACGAGGTGAGGGGCTTAGACCATGCCTGGGCAATGTTGTTTCTTACACCTGGGTGTGTGGCATTTTGTTGAGCTGGCTACCCCCACTTGGGATAGGTGTTCCACAGCAAGCACCTATTTTTCGTCGGAAGCCGTTTTTGCCCCAGGGGTCTCCGGGCTGTGTTCGTTGGGGTTGAACTCCTGCTAGCAAAACCGCCGGGTTGAGGGAAGGGTTCAGACTGTGCCTGGGCCCTGTGGTCTCTTCCAGGTCAGTGTATGGCATTTCCTTCCCCTTGCCACAGGCACCTGGGAGCATGTCTGCACGTGGAGAAAGACTTTCCCGTGGGAAGCCGGGTTTTGTCAAACGGGTTCCCGTGCTCTGCTCCTCTCTTTTCACTCCTGCTGCCAGAAGCCCAGGGAGGATGGGAGGGCTTAGAACATGGCTGGGCACTGTGGTTTCTTCCAGAGAAGTGGAGGGCATTTGCTTTACCTTGCCACAACCACTTGGGATAGGGTGTGCAACTCAGGAAAACTGTTTCCGTGGGAAGCCGGCTTTTTCAAAGGGGTCTCAGGGCCGTGTGCCTCGGCTGTCCCTCCGGCTCCCCAAAGCACAGGGACGAGGTGAGGGGCTTAGACCATGCCTGGGCAATGTTGTTTCTTACACCTGGGTGTGTGGCATTTTGTTGAGCTGGCTACCCCCACTTGGGATAGGTGTTCCACAGCAAGCACCTATTGTTCGTCGGAAGCCGTTTTTGCCCCAGGGGTCTCCGGGCTATGTTCGTTGGGGTTGAACTCCTGCTAGCAAAACCGCGGGGTTGAGGGAAGGGTTCAGACTGTGCCTGGGCCCTGTGGTCTCTTCCAGGTCAGTGTATGGCATTTCCTTCCCCTTGCCCCAGGCACCTGGGAGCATGTCTGCACGTGGAGAAAGACTTTCCCGTGGGAAGCCGGGTTTTGTCAAACGGGTTCCCGTGCTCTGCTCCTCTCTTTTCACTCCTGCTGCCAGAAGCCCAGGGAGGATGGGAGGGCTTAGAACATGGCTGGGCACTGTGGTTTCTTCCAGAGAAGTGGAGGGCATTTGCTTTACCTTGCCACAACCACTTGGGATAGGGTCTGCACCTCAGGAAAACTGTCTCCGTGGGAAGCCGGCTTTTTGCAAAGGTTTCTGAGGGCCGTGTGCCTCGGCTGTCCCTCCGGCTCCCCAAAGCACAGGGACGAGTTGAGGGGCTTAGACCATGCCTGGGCAATGTTGTTTCTTACACCTGGGTGTGTGGCATTTTGTTGAGCTGGCTACCCCCACTTGGGATATGTGTTCCACAGCAAGCACCTATTGTTCGTCGGAAGCCGTTTTTGCCCCAGGGGTCTCCGGGCTGTGTTCGTTGGGGTTGAACTCCTGCTAGCAAAACCGCCGGGTTGAGGGAAGTGTTCAGACTGTGCCTGGGCCCTGTGGTCTCTTCCAGGTCAGTGTATGGCATTTCCTTCCCCTTGCCCCAGGCACCTGGGAGCATGTCTGCACGTGGAGAAAGACTTTCCCGTGGGAAGCCGGGTTTTGTCAAACGGGTCCCAGTGCTCTGCACCTCTCTTTTCACTCCTGCTGTCAGAAGCCCAGGGAGGATGGGAGGGCTTAGAACATGGCTGGGCACTGTGGTTTCTTCCAGAGAAGTGGAGGGCATTTGCTTTACCTTGCCACAACCACTTGGGATAGGGTCTGCACCTCAGGAAAACCTTTTCCGTGGGAAGCCGGCTTTTTGCAAAGGGGTCTCAGGGCCGTGGGACTCGGGTGTCCCTCCGGCTCCCCAAAGCACAGGGACGAGGTGAGGGGCTTAGACCATGCCTGGGCAATGTTGTTTCTTACACCTGGGTGTGTGGCATTTTGTTGAGCTGGCTACCCCCACTTGGGATTGGTTTTCCACAGCAAGCGCATATTGTTCGTCGGAAGCCGTTTTTGCCTCAGGGGTCTCCGGGCTGTGTTCGTTGGGGTTGAACTCCTGCTAGCAAAACCGCCGGGTTGAGGGAAGGGTTCAGACTGTGCCTGGGCCTTGTGGTCTCTTCCAGGTCAGTGTATGGCATTTCCTTCCCCTTGCCCCAGGCACCTGGGAGCATGTCTGCACGTGGAGAAAGACTTTCCCGTGGGAAGCCGGGTTTGTCAAACGGGTCCCAGTGCTCTGCTCCTCTCTTTTCACTCCTGCTGCCAGAAGCCCAGGGAGGATGGGAGGGCTTAGAACATGGCTGGGCACTGTGGTTTCTTCCAGAGAAGTGGAGGGCATTTGCTTTACCTTGCCACAACCACTTGGGATAGGGTGTGCACCTCAGGAAAACTGTCTCCGTGGGAAGCCGGCTTTTTGCAAAGGGGTCTCAGGGCCGTGTGCCTCGGCTGTCCCTCCGGCTCCCCAAAGCACAGGGACGAGGTGAGGGGCTTAGACCATGCCTGGGCAATGTTGTTTCTTACACCTGGGTGTGTGGCATTTTGTTGAGCTGGCTACCCCCACTTGAGATAGGTGTTCCACAGCAAGCACCTATTGTTCGTCGGAAGCCGTTTTTGCCCCAGGGGTCTCCGGGCTGTGTTCGTTGGGGTTGAACTCCTGCTAGCAAAACCGCCGGGTTGAGGGAAGGGTTCAGACTGTGCCTGGGCCCTGTGGTCTCTTCCAGGTCAGTGTATGGCATTTCCTTCCCCTTGCCCCAGGCACCTGGGAGCATGTCTGCACGTGGAGAAAGACTTTCCCGTGGGAAGCCGGGTTTTGTCAAACGGGTCCCAGTGCTCTGCTCCTCTCTTTTCACTCCTGCTGCCAGAAGCCCAGGGAGGATGGGAGGGCTTAGAACATGGCTGGGCACTGTGGTTTCTTCCAGAGAAGTGGAGGGCATTTGCTTTACCTTGCCACAACTACTTGGGATAGGGTGTGCACCTCAGGAAAACTGTTTCCGTGGGAAGCCGGCTTTTTCAAAGGGGTCTCAGGGCCTTGTGCCTCGGCTGTCCCTCCGGCTCCCCAAAGCACAGGGACGAGGTGAGGGGCTTAGACCATGCCTGGGCAATGTTGTTTCTTACACCTGGGTGTGTGGCATTTTGTTGAGCTGGCTACCCCCACTTGGGATAGGTGTTCCACAGCAAGCACCTATTGTTCGTCGGAAGCCGTTTTTGACCCAGGGGTTTCCGGGCTGTGTTCGTTGGGGTTGAACTCCTGCTAGCAAAACCGCCGGGTTGAGGGAAGGGTTCACACTGTGCCTGGGCCCTGTGGTCTCTTCCAGGTCAGTGTATGGCATTTCCTTCCCCTTGCCCCAGGCACCTGGGAGCATGTCTGCACGTGGAGAAAGACTTTCCCGTGGGAAGCCGGGTTTTGTCAAACGGGTCCCAGTGCTCTGCTCCTCTCTTTTCACTCCTGCTGCCAGAAGCCCAGGGAGGATGGGAGGGCTTAGAACATGGCTGGGCACTGTGGTTTCTTCCAGAGAAGTGGAGGGCACTTGCTTTACCTTGCCACAACCACTTGGGATAGGGTGTGCACCTCAGGAAAACTGTCTCCGTGGGAAGCCGGCTTTTTGCAAAGGGGTCTCAGGGCCGTGTGCCTCGGCTGTCCCTCCGGCTCCCCAAAGCACAGGGACGAGGTGAGGGGCTTAGACCATGCCTGGGCAATGTTGTTTCTTACACCTGGGTGTGTGGCATTTTGTTGAGCTGGCTACCCCCACTTGGGATAGGTGTTCCACAGCAAGCACCTATTGATCGTCGGAAGCCGTTTTTGCCCCAGGGGTCTCCGGGCTGTGTTCGTTGGGGTTGAACTCCTGCTAGCAAAACCGCCGGGTTGAGGGAAGGGTTCAGACTGTGCCTGGGCCCTGTGGTCTCTTCCAGGTCAGTGTATGGCATTTCCTTCCCCTTGCCACAGGCACCTGGGAGCATGTCTGCACGTGGAGAAAGACTTTCCCGTGGGAAGCCGGGTTTTGTCAAACGGGTCCCAGTGCTCTGCTCCTCTCTTTTCACTCCTGCTGTCAGAAGCCCAGGGAGGATGGGAGGGCTTAGAACATGGCTGGGCACTGTGGTTTCTTCCAGAGAAGTGGAGGGCATTTGCTTTACCTTGCCACAACCACTTGGGATAGGGTGTGCACCTCAGGAAAACTGTCTCCGTGGGAAGCCGGCTTTTTGCCAAGGGGTCTCAGGGCCGTGTGCCTCGGCTGTCCCTGCGGCTCCCCAAAGCACAGGGACGAGGTGAGGGGCTTAGACCATGCCTGGGCAATGTTGTTTCTTACACCTGGGTGTGTGGCATTTTGTTGAGCTGGCTACCCCCACTTGGGATAGGTGTTCCACAGCAAGCACCTATTGTTCGTCGGAAGCCGTTTTTGCCCCAGGGGTCTCCGGGCTGTGTTCGTTGGGGTTGAACTCCTGCTAGCAAAACCGCCGGGTTGAGGGAAGGGTTTAGACTGTGCCTGGGCCCTGTGGTCTCTTCCAGGTCAGTGTATGGAATTTCCTTCCCCTTGCCCCAGGCACCTGGGAGCATGTCTGCACGTGGAGAAAGACTTTCCCGTGGGAAGCCGGGTTTTGTCAAACGGGTCCCAGTGCTCTGCTCCTCTCTTTTCACTCCTGCTGCCAGAAGCCCAGGGAGGATGGGAGGGCTTAGAACATGGCTGGGCACTGTGGTTTCTTCCAGAGAAGTGGAGGGCATTTGCTTTACCTTGCCACAACCACTTGGGATAGGGTCTGCACCTCAGGAAAACTGTCTCCGTGGGAAGCCGGCTTTTTGCAAAGGGGTCTCAGGGCCGTGTGCCTCGGCTGTCCCTCCGGCTCCCCAAAGCACAGGGACGAGGTGAGGGGCTTAGACCATGCCTGGGCAATGTTGTTTCTTACACCTGGGTGTGTGGCATTTTGTTGAGCTGGCTACCCCCACTTGGGATTGGTTTTCCACAGCAAGCGCATATTGTTCGTCGGAAGCCGTTTTTGCCTCAGGGGTCTCCGGGCTGTGTTCGTTGGGGTTGAACTCCTGCTAGCAAAAACGCCGGGTTGACGGAACGGTTCAGACTGTGCCTGGGCCCTGTGGTCTCTTCCAGGTCAGTGTATGGCATTTCCTTCCCCTTGCCCCAGGCACCTGGGAGCATGTCTGCACGTGGAGAAAGACTTTCCCGTGGGAAGCCGGGTTTTGTCAAACGGGTCCCAGTGCTCTGCTCCTCTCTTTTCACTCCTGCTGTCAGAAGCCCAGGGAGGATGGGAGGGCTTAGAACATGGCTGGGCACTGTGGTTTCTTCCAGAGAAGTGGAGGGCATTTGCTTTACCTTGCCACAACCACTTGGGATAGGGTCTGCACCTCAGGAAAACTGTTTCCGTGGGAAGCCGGCTTTTTGCAAAGGGGTCTCAGGGCCGTGTGCCTCGGCTGTCCGTCCGGATCCCCAAAGCACAGGGACGAGGTGAGGGGCTTAGACCATGCCTGGGCAATGTTGTTTCTTACACCTGGGTGTGTGGCATTTTGTTGAGCTGGCTACCCCCACTTGGGATAGGTATTCCACAGCAAGCACCTATTTTTCGTCGGAAGCGGTTTTTGCCCCAGGGGTCTCCGGGCTATGTTCGTTGGGGTTGAACTCCTGCTAGCAAAACCGCCGGGTTGAGGGAAGGGTTCAGACTGTGCCTGGGCCCTGTGGTCTCTTCCAGGTCAGTGTATGGCATTTCCTTCCCCTTGCCCCAGGCACCTGGGAGCATGTCTGCACGTGGAGAAAGACTTTCCCGTGGGAAGCCGGGTTTTGTCAAACGGGTCCCTGTGCTCTGCTCCTCTCTTTTCACTCCTGCTGTCAGAAGCCCAGGGAGGATGGGAGGGCTTAGAACATGGCTGGGCACTGTGGTTTCTTCCAGAGAAGTGGAGGGCATTTGCTTTACCTTGCCACAACCACTTGGGATAGGGTGTGCACGTCAGGAAAACTGTTTCCGTGGGAAGCCGGCTTTTTCAAAGGGGTCTCAGGGCCGTGTGCCTCGGCTGTCCCTCCGGCTCCCCAAAGCACAGGGACGAGGTGAGGGGCTTAGACCATGCCTGGGCAATGTTGTTTCTTACACCTGGGTGTGTGGCATTTTGTTGAGCTGGCTACCCCCACTTGGGATAGGTGTTCCACAGCAAGCACCTATTGTTCGTCGGAAGCCGTTTTTGCCCCAGGGGTCTCCGGGCTTGTTTGTTGGGTTTGAACTCCTGCTAGCAAAACCGCCGGGTTGAGGGAAGGGTTCAGACTGTGCCTGGGCCCTGTGGTCTCTTCCAGGTCAGTGTATGGCATTTCCTTCCCCTTGCCCCAGGCACCTGGGAGCATGTCTGCACGTGGAGAAAGACTTTCCCGTGGGAAGCCGGGTTTTGTCAAACGGGTCCCAGTGCTCTGCTCCTCTCTTTTCACTCCTGCTGCCAGAAGCCCAGGGAGGATGGGAGGGCTTAGAACATGGCTGGGCACTGTGGTTTCTTCCAGAGAAGTGGAGGGCATTTGCTTTACCTTGCCACAACCACTTGGGATAGGGTCTGCACCTCAGGAAAACTGTCTCCGTGGGAAGCCGGCTTTTTGCAAAGGGGTCTCAGGGCCGTGTGCCTCGGCTGTCCCTCCGGCTCCCCAAAGCACAGGGACGAGGTGAGGGGCTTAGACCATGCCTGGGCAATGTTGTTTCTTACACCTGGGTGTGTGGCATTTTGTTGAGCTGGCTACCCCCACTTGGGATAGGTGTTCCACAGCAAGCACCTATTGTTCGTCGGAAGCCGTTTTTGCCCCAGGGGTCTCCGGGCTGTGTTCGTTGGGGTTGAACTCCTGCTAGCAAAACCGCCGGGTTGAGGGAAGGGTTCAGACTGTGCCTGGGCCCTGTGGTCTCTTCCAGGTCAGTGTATGGCATTTCCTTCCCCTTGCCCCAGGCACCTGGGAGCATGTCTGCACGTGGAGAAAGACTTTCCCGTGGGAAGCTGGGTTTTGTCAAACGGGTCCCCGTGCTCTGCTCCTCTCTTTTCACTCATGCTGTCAGAAGCCCAGGGAGGATGGGAGGGCTTAGAACATGGCTGGGCACTGTGGTTTCTTCCAGAGAAGTGGAGGGCATTTGCTTTACCTTGCCACAACCACTTGGGATAGGGTGTGCACCTCAGGAAAACTGTTTCCGTGGGAAGCCGGCTTTTTCAAAGGGGTCTCAGGGCCGTGTGCCTCGGCTGTCCCTCCGGCTCCCCAAAGCACAGGGACGAGGTGAGGGGCTTAGACCATGCCTGGGCAATGTTGTTTCTTACACCTGGGTGTGTGGCATTTTGTTGAGCTGGCTACCCCCACTTGGGATAGGTGTTCCCCAGCAAGCACCTATTGTTCGTCGGAAGCCGTTTTTGACCCAGGGGTCTCCGGGCTGTGTTCGTTGGGGTTGAACTCCTGCTAGCAAAACCGCCGGGTTGAGGGAAGGGTTCAGACTGTGCCTGGGCCCTGTGGTCTCTTCCAGGTCAGTGTATGGCATTTCCTTCCCCTTGCCCCAGGCACCTGGGAGCATGTCTGCACGTGGAGAAAGACTTTCCCGTGGGAAGCCGGGTTTTGTCAAACGGGTCCCAGTGCTCTGCTCCTCTCTTTTCACTCCTGCTGCCAGAAGCCCAGGGAGGATGGGAGGGCTTAGAACATGGCTGGGCACTGTGGTTTCTTCCAGAGAAGTGGAGGGGATTTGCTTTACCTTGCCACAACCACTTGGGATAGTGTGTGCACCTCAGGAAAACTGTCTCCGTGGGAAGCCGGCTTTTTGCAACGGGGTCTCAGGGCCGTGTGCCTCGGCTGTCCCTCCGGCTCCCCAAAGCACAGGGACGAGGTGAGGGGCTTAGACCATGCCTGGGCAATGTTGTTTCTTACACCTGGGTGTGTGGCATTTTGTTGAGCTGGCTACCCCCACTTGGGATAGGTGTTCCACAGCAAGCACCTATTGTTCGTCGGAAGCCGTTTTTGCCCCAGGGGTCTCCGGGCTGTGTTCGTTGGGGTTGAACTCCTGCTAGCAAAACCGCCGGGTTGAGGGAAGGGTTCAGACTGTGCCTGGGCCCTGTGGTCTCTTCCAGGTCAGTGTATGGCATTTCCTTCCCCTTGCCACAGGCACCTGGGAGCATGTCTGCACGTGGAGAAAGACTTTCCCGTGGGAAGCCGGGTTTTGTCAAACGGGTCCCAGTGCTCTGCTCCTCTCTTTTCACTCCTGCTGCCAGAAGCCCAGGGAGGATGGGAGGGCTTAGAACATGGCTGGGCACTGTGGTTTCTTCCAGAGAAGTGGAGGGCATTTGCTTTACCTTGCCACAAACACTTGGGATAGGGTCTGCACCTCAGGAAAACTGTCTCCGTGGGAAGCCGGCTTTTTGCAAAGGGGTCTCAGGGCCGTGTGCCTCGGCTGTCCCTCCGGCTCCCCAAAGCACAGGGACGAGGTGAGGGGCTTAGACCATGCCTGGGCAATGTTGTTTCTTACACCTGGGTGTGTGGCATTTTGTTGAGCTGCCTACCCCCACTTGGGATAGGTGTTCCACAGCAAGCACCTATTGTTCGTCGGAAGCCGTTTTTGCCCCAGGGGTCTCCGGGCTGTGTTCGTTGGGGTTGAACTCCTGCTAGCAAAACCGCCGGGTTGAGGGAAGGGTTCAGACTGTGCCTGGGCCCTGTGGTCTCTTCCAGGTCAGTGTATGGCATTTCCTTCCCCTTGCCCCAGGCACCTGGGAGCATGTCTGCACGTGGAGAAAGACTTTCCCGTGGGAAGCTGGGTTTTGTCAAACGGGTACCCGTGCTCTGCTCCTCTCTTTTCACTCATGCTGTCAGAAGCCCAGGGAGGATGGGAGGGCTTAGAACATGGCTGGGCACTGTGGTTTCTTCCAGAGAAGTGGAGGGCATTTGCTTTACCTTGCCACAACCACTTGGGATAGGGTGTGCACCTCAGGAAAACTGTTTCCGTGGGAAGCCAGCTTTTTCAAAGGGGTCTCAGGGCCGTGTGCCTCGGCTGTCCCTCCGGCTCCCCAAAGCACAGGGACGAGGTGAGGGGCTTAGACCATGCCTGGGCAATGTTGTTTCTTACACCTGGGTGTGTGGCATTTTGTTGAGCTGGCTACCCCCACTTGGGATAGGTGTTCCCCAGCAAGCACCTATTGTTCGTCGGAAGCCGTTTTTGACCCAGGGGTCTCCGGGCTGTGTTCGTTGGGGTTGAACTCCTGCTAGCAAAACCGCCGGGTTGAGGGAAGGGTTCAGACTGTGCCTGGGCCCTGTGGTCTCTTCCAGGTCAGTGTATGGCATTTCCTTCCCCTTGCCCCAGGCACCTGGGAGCATGTCTGCACGTGGAGAAAGACTTTCCCGTGGGAAGCCGGGTTTTGTCAAACGGGTCCCAGTGCTCTGCTCCTCTCTTTTCACTCCTGCTGCCAGAAGCCCAGGGAGGATGGGAGGGCTTAGAACATGGCTGGGCACTGTGGTTTCTTCCAGAGAAGTGGAGGGCATTTGCTTTACCTTGCCACAACCACTTGGGATAGTGTGTGCACCTCAGGAAAACTGTCTCCGTGGGAAGCCGGCTTTTTGCAACGGGGTCTCAGGGCCGTGTGCCTCGGCTGTCCCTCCGGCTCCCCAAAGCACAGGGACGAGGTGAGGGGCTTAGACCATGCCTGGGCAATGTTGTTTCTTACACCTGGGTGTGTGGCATTTTGTTGAGCTGGCTACCCCCACTTGGGATAGGTGTTCCACAGCAAGCACCTATTGTTCGTCGGAAGCCGTTTTTGCCCCAGGGGTCTCCGGGCTGTGTTCGTTGGGGTTGAACTCCTGCTAGCAAAACCGCCGGGTTGAGGGAAGGGTTCAGACTGTGCCTGGGCCCTGTGGTCTCTTCCAGGTCAGTGTATGGCATTTCCTTCCCCTTGCCCCAGGCACCTGGGAGCATGTCTGCACGTGGAGAAAGACTTTCCCGTGGGAAGCCGGGTTTTGTCAAACGGGTCCCCGTGCTCTGCTCCTCTCTTTTCACTCCTGCTGCCAGAAGCCCAGGGAGGATGGGAGGGCTTAGAACATGGCTGGGCACTGTGGTTTCTTCCAGAGAAGTGGAGGGCATTTGCTTTACCTTGCCACAACCACTTGGGATAGGGTCTGCACCTCAGGAAAACTGTCTCTGTGGGAAGCCCGCTTTTTGCAAAGGGGTCTCAGGGCCGAGTGCCTCGGCTGTCCCTCCGGCTCCCCAAAGCACAGGGACGAGGTGAGGGGCTTAGACCATGCCTGGGCAATGTTGTTTCTTACACCTGGGTGTGTGGCATTTTGTTGAGCTGGCTACCCCCACTTGGGATAGGTGTTCCACAGCAAGCACCTATTGTTCGTCGGAAGCCGTTTTTGCCCCAGGGGTCTCCGGGCTGTGTTCGTTGGGGTTGAACTCCTGCTAGCAAAACCGCCGGGTTGAGGGAAGGGTTCAGACTGTGCCTGGGCCCTGTGGTCTCTTCCAGGTCAGTGTATGGCATTTCCTTCCCCTTGCCACAGGCACCTGGGAGCATATCTGCACGTGGAGAAAGACTTTCCCGTGGGAAGCCGGGTTTTGTCAAACGGGTCCCCGTTCTCTGCTCCTCTCTTTTCACTCATGCTGTCAGAAGCCCAGGGAGGATGGGAGGGCTTAGAACATGGCTGGGCACTGTGGTTTCTTCCAGAGAAGTGGAGGGCATTTGCTTTACCTTGCCACAACCACTTGGGATAGGGTGTGCACCTCAGGAAAACTGTCTCCGTGGGAAGGGGGCTTTTTGCAAAGGGGTCTCAGGGCCATGGGACTCGGGTGTCCCTCCGGCTCCCCAAAGCACAGGGACGAGGTGAGGGGCTTAGACCATGCCTGGGCAATGTTGTTTCTTACACCTGGGTGTGTGGCATTTTGTTGAGCTGGCTACCCCCACTTGGGATTGGTTTTCCACAGCAAGCGCATATTGTTCGTCGTAAGCCGTTTTTGCCTCAGGGGTCTCTGGGCTGTGTTCGTTGGGGTTGAACTCCTGCTAGCAAAACCGCCGGGTTGAGGGAAGGGTTCAGACTGTGCCTGGGCCCTGTGGTCTCTTCCAGGTCAGTGTATGGCATTTCCTTCCCCTTGCCACAGGCACCTGGGAGCATGTCTGCACGTGGAGAAAGACTTTCCCGTGGGAAGCCGGTTTTTGTCAAACGGGTCCCAGTGCTCTGCTCCTCTCTTTTCACTCCTGCTGCCAGAAGCCCAGGGAGGATGGGAGGGCTTAGAACATGGCTGGGCACTGTGGTTTCTTCCAGAGAAGTGGAGGGCATTTGCTTTACCTTGCCACAACCACTTGGGATAGGGTGTGCACCTCAGGAAAACTGTCTCCGTGGGAAGCCGGCTTTTTGCAAAGGGGTCTCAGGGCCGTGTGCCTCGGCTGTCCCTCCGGCTCCCCAAAGCACAGAAACGAGGTGAGGGGCTTAGACCATGCCTGGGCAATGTTGTTTCTTACACCTGGGTGTGTGGCATTTTGTTGAGCTGGCTACCCCCCCTTGGGATAGGTGTTCCACAGCAAGCACCTATTGTTCGTCGGAAGCCGTTTTTGCCCCAGGGGTCTCCGGGCTGTGTTCGTTGGGGTTGAACTCCTGCTAGCAAAACCGCCGGGTTGAGGGAAGGGTTCAGACTGTGCCTGGGCCCTGTGGTCTCTTCCAGGTCAGTGTATGGCATTTCCTTCCCCTTGCCACAGGCACCTGGGAGCATGTTTGCACGTGGAGAAAGACTTTCCCGTGGGAAGCCGGGTTTTGTCAAACGGGTCCCAGTGCTCTGCTCCTCTCTTTTCACTCCTGCTGCCAGAAGCCCAGGGAGGATGGGAGGGCTTAGAACATGGCTGGGCACTGTGGTTTCTTCCAGAGAAGTGGAGGGCATTTGCTTTACCTTGCCACAACCACTTGGGATAGGGTGTGCACCTCAGGAAAACTGTCTCCGTGGGAAGCCGGCTTTTTGCAAAGGGGTCTCAGGGCCGTGTGCCTCGGCTGTCCCTCCGGCTCCCCAAAGCACAGGGACGAGGTGAGGGGCTTAGACCATGCCTGGGCAATGTTGTTTCTTACACCTGGGTGTGTGGCATTTTGTTGAGCTGGCTACCCCCACTTGGGATAGGTGTTCCACAGCAAGCACCTATTGTTCGTCGGAAGCCGTTTTTGCCCCAGGGGTCTCCGGGCTGTGTTCGTTGGGGTTGAACTCCTGCTAGCAAAACCGCCGGGTTGAGGGAAGGGTTCAGACTGTGCCTGGGCCCTGTGGTCTCTTCCAGGTCAGTGTATGGCATTTCCTTCCCCTTGCCACAGGCACCTGGGAGCATGTCTGCACGTGGAGAAAGACTTTCCCGTGGGAAGCCGGTTTTTGTCAAACGGGTCCCAGTGCTCTGCTCCTCTCTTTTCACTCCTGCTGCCAGAAGCCCAGGGAGGATGGGAGGGCTTAGAACATGGCTGGGCACTGTGCTTTCTTCCAGAGAAGTGGAGGGCATTTGCTTTACCTTGCCACAACCACTTGGGATAGGGTGTGCACCTCAGGAAAACTGTCTCCGTGGGAAGCCGGCTTTTTGCAAAGGTGTCTCAGGGCCGTGTGCCTCGGCTGTCCCTCCGGCTCCCCAAAGCACAGGGACGAGGTGAGGGGCTTAGACCATGCCTGGGCAATGTTGTTTCTTACACCTGGGTGTGTGGCATTTTGTTGAGCTGGCTACCCCCCCTTGGGATAGGTGTTCCACAGCAAGCACCTATTGTTCGTCGGAAGCCGTTTTTGCCCCAGGGGTCTCCGGGCTGTGTTCGTTGGGGTTGAACTCCTGCTAGCAAACCCGCCGGGTTGAGGGAAGGGTTCAGACTGTGCCTGGGCCCTGTGGTCTCTTCCAGGTCAGTGTATGGCATTTCCTTCCCCTTGCCCCAGGCACCTGGGAGCATGTCTGCACGTGGAGAAAGACTTTCCCGTGGGAAGCCGGGTTTTGTCAAACGGGTCCCCGTGCTCTGCTCCTCTCTTTTCACTCCTGCTGTCAGAAGCCCAGGGACGATGGGAGGGCTTAGAACATGGCTGGGCACTGTGGTTTCTTCCAGAGAAGTGGAGGGCATTTGCTTTACCTTGCCACAACCACTTGGGATAGGGTGTGCACCTCAGGAAAACTGTCTCCGTGGGAAGCGGGCTTTTTCAAAGGGGTCTCAGGGCCGTGTGCCTCGGCTGTCCGTCCGGATCCCCAAAGCACAGGGACGAGGTGAGGGGCTTAGACCATGCCTGGGCAATGTTGTTTCTTACACCTGGGTGTGTGGCATTTTGTTGAGCTGGCTACCCCCACTTGGGATAGGTGTTCCACAGCAAGCACCTATTGTTCGTCGGAAGCCGTTTTTGCCTCAGGGGTCTCCGGGCTGTGTTCGTTGGGGTTGAACTCCTGCTAGCAAAACCGCCGGGTTGAGGGAAGGGTTCAGACTGTGCCTGGGCCTTGTGGTCTCTTCCAGGTCAGTGTATGGCATTTCCTTCCCCTTGCCCCAGGCACCTGGGAGCATGTCTGCACGTGGAGAAAGACTTTCCCGTGGGAAGCCGGGTTTGTCAAACGGGTCCCAGTGCTCTGCTCCTCTCTTTTCACTCCTGCTGCCAGAAGCCCAGGGAGGATGGGAGGGCTTAGAACATGGCTGGGCACTGTGGTTTCTTCCAGAGAAGTGGAGGGCATTTGCTTTACCTTGCCACAACCACTTGGGATAGGGTGTGCACCTCAGGAAAACTGTCTCCGTGGGAAGCCGGCTTTTTGCAAAGGGGTCTCAGGGCCGTGTGCCTCGGCTGTCCCTCCGGCTCCCCAAAGCACAGGGACGAGGTGAGGGGCTTAGACCATGCCTGGGCAATGTTGTTTCTTACACCTGGGTGTGTGGCATTTTGTTGAGCTGGCTACCCCCACTTGAGATAGGTGTTCCACAGCAAGCACCTATTGTTCGTCGGAAGCCGTTTTTGCCCCAGGGGTCTCCGGGCTGTGTTCGTTGGGGTTGAACTCCTGCTAGCAAAACCGCCGGGTTGAGGGAAGGGTTCAGACTGTGCCTGGGCCCTGTGGTCTCTTCCAGGTCAGTGTATGGCATTTCCTTCCCCTTGCCCCAGGCACCTGGGAGCATGTCTGCACGTGGAGAAAGACTTTCCCGTGGGAAGCCGGGTTTTGTCAAACGGGTCCCAGTGCTCTGCTCCTCTCTTTTCACTCCTGCTGCCAGAAGCCCAGGGAGGATGGGAGGGCTTAGAACATGGCTGGGCACTGTGGTTTCTTCCAGAGAAGTGGAGGGCATTTGCTTTACCTTGCCACAACTACTTGGGATAGGGTGTGCACCTCAGGAAAACTGTTTCCGTGGGAAGCCGGCTTTTTCAAAGGGGTCTCAGGGCCTTGTGCCTCGGCTGTCCCTCCGGCTCCCCAAAGCACAGGGACGAGGTGAGGGGCTTAGACCATGCCTGGGCAATGTTGTTTCTTACACCTGGGTGTGTGGCATTTTGTTGAGCTGGCTACCCCCACTTGGGATAGGTGTTCCACAGCAAGCACCTATTGTTCGTCGGAAGCCGTTTTTGACCCAGGGGTTTCCGGGCTGTGTTCGTTGGGGTTGAACTCCTGCTAGCAAAACCGCCGGGTTGAGGGAAGGGTTCACACTGTGCCTGGGCCCTGTGGTCTCTTCCAGGTCAGTGTATGGCATTTCCTTCCCCTTGCCCCAGGCACCTGGGAGCATGTCTGCACGTGGAGAAAGACTTTCCCGTGGGAAGCCGGGTTTTGTCAAACGGGTCCCAGTGCTCTGCTCCTCTCTTTTCACTCCTGCTGCCAGAAGCCCAGGGAGGATGGGAGGGCTTAGAACATGGCTGGGCACTGTGGTTTCTTCCAGAGAAGTGGAGGGCACTTGCTTTACCTTGCCACAACCACTTGGGATAGGGTGTGCACCTCAGGAAAACTGTCTCCGTGGGAAGCCGGCTTTTTGCAAAGGGGTCTCAGGGCCGTGTGCCTCGGCTGTCCCTCCGGCTCCCCAAAGCACAGGGACGAGGTGAGGGGCTTAGACCATGCCTGGGCAATGTTGTTTCTTACACCTGGGTGTGTGGCATTTTGTTGAGCTGGCTACCCCCACTTGGGATAGGTGTTCCACAGCAAGCACCTATTGATCGTCGGAAGCCGTTTTTGCCCCAGGGGTCTCCGGGCTGTGTTCGTTGGGGTTGAACTCCTGCTAGCAAAACCGCCGGGTTGAGGGAAGGGTTCAGACTGTGCCTGGGCCCTGTGGTCTCTTCCAGGTCAGTGTATGGCATTTCCTTCCCCTTGCCACAGGCACCTGGGAGCATGTCTGCACGTGGAGAAAGACTTTCCCGTGGGAAGCCGGGTTTTGTCAAACGGGTCCCAGTGCTCTGCTCCTCTCTTTTCACTCCTGCTGTCAGAAGCCCAGGGAGGATGGGAGGGCTTAGAACATGGCTGGGCACTGTGGTTTCTTCCAGAGAAGTGGAGGGCATTTGCTTTACTTTGCCACAACCACTTGGGATAGGGTGTGCACCTCAGGAAAACTGTCTCCGTGGGAAGCCGGCTTTTTGCCAAGGGGTCTCAGGGCCGTGTGCCTCGGCTGTCCCTCCGGCTCCCCAAAGCACAGGGACGAGGTGAGGGGCTTAGACCATGCCTGGGCAATGTTGTTTCTTACACCTGGGTGTGTGGCATTTTGTTGAGCTGGCTACCCCCACTTGGGATAGGTATTCCACAGCAAGCACCTATTTTTCGTCGGAAGCGGTTTTTGCCCCAGGGGTCTCCGGGCTATGTTCGTTGGGGTTGAACTCCTGCTAGCAAAACCGCCGGGTTGAGGGAAGGGTTCAGACTGTGCCTGGGCCCTGTGGTCTCTTCCAGGTCAGTGTATGGCATTTCCTTCCCCTTGCCCCAGGCACCTGGGAGCATGTCTGCACGTGGAGAAAGACTTTCCCGTGGGAAGCCGGGTTTTGTCAAACGGGTCCCTGTGCTCTGCTCCTCTCTTTTCACTCCTGCTGTCAGAAGCCCAGGGAGGATGGGAGGGCTTAGAACATGGCTGGGCACTGTGGTTTCTTCCAGAGAAGTGGAGGGCATTTGCTTTACCTTGCCACAACCACTTGGGATAGGGTGTGCACGTCAGGAAAACTGTTTCCGTGGGAAGCCGGCTTTTTCAAAGGGGTCTCAGGGCCGTGTGCCTCGGCTGTCCCTCCGGCTCCCCAAAGCACAGGGACGAGGTGAGGGGCTTAGACCATGCCTGGGCAATGTTGTTTCTTACACCTGGGTGTGTGGCATTTTGTTGAGCTGGCTACCCCCACTTGGGATAGGTGTTCCACAGCAAGCACCTATTGTTCGTCGGAAGCCGTTTTTGCCCCAGGGGTCTCCGGGCTTGTTTGTTGGGTTTGAACTCCTGCTAGCAAAACCGCCGGGTTGAGGGAAGGGTTCAGACTGTGCCTGGGCCCTGTGGTCTCTTCCAGGTCAGTGTATGGCATTTCCTTCCCCTTGCCCCAGGCACCTGGGAGCATGTCTGCACGTGGAGAAAGACTTTCCCGTGGGAAGCCGGGTTTTGTCAAACGGGTCCCAGTGCTCTGCTCCTCTCTTTTCACTCCTGCTGCCAGAAGCCCAGGGAGGATGGGAGGGCTTAGAACATGGCTGGGCACTGTGGTTTCTTCCAGAGAAGTGGAGGGCATTTGCTTTACCTTGCCACAACCACTTGGGATAGGGTCTGCACCTCAGGAAAACTGTCTCCGTGGGAAGCCGGCTTTTTGCAAAGGGGTCTCAGGGCCGTGTGCCTCGGCTGTCCCTCCGGCTCCCCAAAGCACAGGGACGAGGTGAGGGGCTTAGACCATGCCTGGGCAATGTTGTTTCTTACACCTGGGTGTGTGGCATTTTGTTGAGCTGCCTACCCCCACTTGGGATAGGTGTTCCACAGCAAGCACCTATTGTTCGTCGGAAGCCGTTTTTGCCCCAGGGGTCTCCGGGCTGTGTTCGTTGGGGTTGAACTCCTGCTAGCAAAACCGCCGGGTTGAGGGAAGGGTTCAGACTGTGCCTGGGCCCTGTGGTCTCTTCCAGGTCAGTGTATGGCATTTCCTTCCCCTTGCCCCAGGCACCTGGGAGCATGTCTGCACGTGGAGAAAGACTTTCCCGTGGGAAGCTGGGTTTTGTCAAACGGGTCCCCGTGCTCTGCTCCTCTCTTTTCACTCATGCTGTCAGAAGCCCAGGGAGGATGGGAGGGCTTAGAACATGGCTGGGCACTGTGGTTTCTTCCAGAGAAGTGGAGGGCATTTGCTTTACCTTGCCACAACCACTTGGGATAGGGTGTGCACCTCAGGAAAACTGTTTCCGTGGGAAGCCGGCTTTTTCAAAGGGGTCTCAGGGCCGTGTGCCTCGGCTGTCCCTCCGGCTCCCCAAAGCACAGGGACGAGGTGAGGGGCTTAGACCATGCCTGGGCAATGTTGTTTCTTACACCTGGGTGTGTGGCATTTTGTTGAGCTGGCTACCCCCACTTGGGATAGGTGTTCCCCAGCAAGCACCTATTGTTCGTCGGAAGCCGTTTTTGACCCAGGGGTCTCCGGGCTGTGTTCGTTGGGGTTGAACTCCTGCTAGCAAAACCGCCGGGTTGAGGGAAGGGTTCAGACTGTGCCTGGGCCCTGTGGTCTCTTCCAGGTCAGTGTATGGCATTTCCTTCCCCTTGCCCCAGGCACCTGGGAGCATGTCTGCACGTGGAGAAAGACTTTCCCGTGGGAAGCCGGGTTTTGTCAAACGGGTCCCAGTGCTCTGCTCCTCTCTTTTCACTCCTGCTGCCAGAAGCCCAGGGAGGATGGGAGGGCTTAGAACATGGCTGGGCACTGTGGTTTCTTCCAGAGAAGTGGAGGGGATTTGCTTTACCTTGCCACAACCACTTGGGATAGTGTGTGCACCTCAGGAAAACTGTCTCCGTGGGAAGCCGGCTTTTTGCAACGGGGTCTCAGGGCCGTGTGCCTCGGCTGTCCCTCCGGCTCCCCAAAGCACAGGGACGAGGTGAGGGGCTTAGACCATGCCTGGGCAATGTTGTTTCTTACACCTGGGTGTGTGGCATTTTGTTGAGCTGGCTACCCCCACTTGGGATAGGTGTTCCACAGCAAGCACCTATTGTTCGTCGGAAGCCGTTTTTGCCCCAGGGGTCTCCGGGCTGTGTTCGTTGGGGTTGAACTCCTGCTAGCAAAACCGCCGGGTTGAGGGAAGGGTTCAGACTGTGCCTGGGCCCTGTGGTCTCTTCCAGGTCAGTGTATGGCATTTCCTTCCCCTTGCCACAGGCACCTGGGAGCATGTCTGCACGTGGAGAAAGACTTTCCCGTGGGAAGCCGGGTTTTGTCAAACGGGTCCCAGTGCTCTGCTCCTCTCTTTTCACTCCTGCTGCCAGAAGCCCAGGGAGGATGGGAGGGCTTAGAACATGGCTGGGCACTGTGGTTTCTTCCAGAGAAGTGGAGGGCATTTGCTTTACCTTGCCACAAACACTTGGGATAGGGTCTGCACCTCAGGAAAACTGTCTCCGTGGGAAGCCGGCTTTTTGCAAAGGGGTCTCAGGGCCGTGTGCCTCGGCTGTCCCTCCGGCTCCCCAAAGCACAGGGACGAGGTGAGGGCTTAGACCATGCCTGGGCAATGTTGTTTCTTACACCTGGGTGTGTGGCATTTTGTTGAGCTGCCTACCCCCACTTGGGATAGGTGTTCCACAGCAAGCACCTATTGTTCGTCGGAAGCCGTTTTTGCCCCAGGGGTCTCCGGGCTGTGTTCGTTGGGGTTGAACTCCTGCTAGCAAAACCGCCGGGTTGAGGGAAGGGTTCAGACTGTGCCTGGGCCCTGTGGTCTCTTCCAGGTCAGTGTATGGCATTTC